>NW_027363173.1:280000-390000 GCF_046119375.1 Phyllobates terribilis | reverse complement strand
CAGAGCGACTTTTTTTTGTTGCAGATTGAATTTTAAGTGCTTTTGCTATCATCAAACCTGTAGCCAGCTCTAATCCTCATTGAGCTATTCCAAGGGTGAGGGCTGGCTAAGGGTCGCCCTGGAGGCACCTGTAGCCAGCTCTCATCCTCATTGAGCTGCTCCAAGGGTGAGGGCTGGCTAGGGGTCGCCCTGGAGGCACCTGTAGCCAGCTCTCATCCTCATTGAGCTGCTCCAAGGGTGAGGGCTGGCTAGGGGTCGCCCTGGAGGCACCTGTAGCCAGCTCTCATCCTCATTGAGCTGCTCCAAGGGTGAGAGCTGGCTACGGGTCGCCCTGGAGGCACCTGTAGCCAGCTCTCATCCTCATTGAGCTGCTCCAAGGGTGAGGGCTGGCTAGGGGTCGCCCTGGAGGCACCTGTAGCCAGCTCTCATCCTCATTGAGCTGCTCCAAGGGTGAGGGCTGGCTAGGGGTCGCCCTGCAGGCACCTGTAGCCAGCTCTCATCCTCATTGAGCTGCTCCAAGGGTGAGGGCTGGCTAGGGGTCGCCCTGGAGGCACCTGTAGCCAGCTCTCATCCTCATTGAGCTATTCGAAGGGTGAGGGCTGGCTACGTGTCGCCCTGGAGGCACCTGTAGCCAACTCTCATCCTCATTGAGCGTGATAACGGACGCTGCGCTGAACGGCGGCGCATAGGAACGGGCGGTGAAATAAGCGCGCCAAAAAAACTATAAAGTTTACGTTTTTTTTCCGTAATTCATCAGATGAGGGTGATAACGGACGCTGTGCTGAACGGCGGCGCGTAGGAACGGGCGGTGAAATAAGCGCGCCAAAAAAACTATAAAATTTACGTTTTTTTTCCGTAATTCATCAGATGAGCGTGATAACGGAAGCTGCGCTGAACGGCGGCGCGTAGGAACGGGCGGTGAAATAAGCGCGCCAAAAAAGCTATAAAGTGTACGTTTTTTTTCCATAATTCATTAGATGAGCGTGATAACGGAAGCTGCGTTGAACGGCGGCGCGTAGGAACGGGCGGTGAAATAAGCTCGCCAAAAAAACTATAAAGTTTACGTTTTTTTTCCGTAATTCATCAGATGAGCGTGATAACGGACGCTGCGCTGAATGGCGGCGCGTAGGAACGGGCGGTGAAATAAGCGCGCCAAAAAAACTATAAAGTTTACGTTTTTTTCCGTAATTCATCAGATGAGCGTGATAACAGATGCTGTGCTGAACGGCGGCACGTAGGAACGGGCGGTGAAATAAGTGCGCCAAAAAAACGATAAAGTTTACGTTTTTTTTCTGTAATTTATCAGATGAGCGTGATAACGGACGCAGCCCTTAACGGCGGCGTCAGAGCGACTTTTTTTTGTTGCAGATTGAATTTTAAGTGCTTTTGGTATCATCAAACCTGTATCCAGCTCTCATCCTCATTGAGCTATTCCAAGGGTGAGGGCTGGCTAGGGGTCGCCCTGGAGGCACCTGTAGCCAGCTCTCATCCTCATTGAGCTGCTCCAAGGGTGAGGGCTGGCTAGGGGTCGCCCTGGAGGCACCTTTAGCCAGCTCTCATACTCATTGAGGTGCTCCAAGAGTGAGGGCTGGCTAGGGGTCGCCCTGGAGGCACCTGTAGCCAGCTCTCATCCTCATTGAGCTGCTCCAAGGGTGAGAGCTGGCTACGGGTCGCCCTGGAGGCACCTGTAGCCAGCTCTCATCCTCATTGAGCTGCTCCAAGGGTGAGGGCTGGCTAGGGGTCGCCCTGGAGGCACCTGTAGCCAGCTCTCATCCTCATTGAGCTGCTCCAAGGGTGAGGGCTGGCTAGGGGTCGCCCTGGAGGCACCTGTAGCCAGCTCTCATCCTCATTGAGCTGCTCCAAGGGTGAGGGCTGGCTAGGGGTCGCCCTGGAGGCACCTGTAGCCAGCTCTCATCCTCATTGAGCTGCTCCAAGGGTGAGGGCTGGCTAGGGGTCGCCCTGGAGGCACCTGTAGCCAGCTCTCATCCTCATTGAGCTGCTCCAAGGGTGAGGGCTGGCTAGGGGTCGCCCTGGAGGCACCTGTAGCCAGCTCTCATCCTCATTGAGCTGCTCCAAGGGTGAGGGCTGGCTAGGGGTCGCCCTGGAGGCACCTGTAGCCAGCTCTCATCCTCATTGAGCTATTCGAAGGGTGAGGGCTGGCTACGTGTCGCCCTGGAGGCACCTGTAGCCAACTCTCATCCTCATTGAGCGTGATAACGGACGCTGCGCTGAACGGCGGCGCATAGGAACGGGCGGTGAAATAAGCGCGCCAAAAAAACTATAAAGTTTACGTTTTTTTTCCGTAATTCATCAGATGAGGGTGATAACGGACGCTGTGCTGAATGGCGGCGCGTAGGAACGGGCGGTGAAATAAGCGCGCCAAAAAAACTATAAAATTTACGTTTTTTTTCCGTAATTCATCAGATGAGCGTGATAACGGAAGCTGCGCTGAACGGCGGCGCGTAGGAACGGGCGGTGAAATAAGCGCGCCAAAAAAGCTATAAAGTGTACGTTTTTTTTCCATAATTCATTAGATGAGCGTGATAACGGAAGCTGCGTTGAACGGCGGCGCGTAGGAACGGGCGGTGAAATAAGCGCGCCAAAAAAACTATAAAGTTTACGTTTTTTTTCCGTAATTCATCAGATGAGCGTGATAACGGACGCTGCGCTGAATGGCGGCGCGTAGGAACGGGCGGTGAAATAAGCGCGCCAAAAAAACTATAAAGTTTACGTTTTTTTCCGTAATTCATCAGATGAGCGTGATAACGGATGCTGTGCTGAACGGCGGCACGTAGGAACGGGCGGTGAAATAAGTGCGCCAAAAAAACGATAAAGTTTACGTTTTTTTTCTGTAATTTATCAGATGAGCGTGATAACGGACGCAGCCCTTAACGGCGGCGTCAGAGCGACTTTTTTTTATTGCAGATTGAATTTTAAGTGCTTTTGGTATCATCAAACCTGTAGCCAGCTCTCATCCTCATTGAGCTATTCCAAGGGTGAGGGCTGGCTAGGGGTCGCCCTGGAGGCACCTGTAGCCAGCTCTCATCCTCATTGAGCTGCTCCAAGGGTGAGGGCTGGCTAGGGGTCGCCCTGGAGGCACCTTTAGCCAGCTCTCATACTCATTGAGGTGCTCCAAAAGTGAGGGCTGGCTAGGGGTCGCCCTGGAGGCACCTGTAGCCAGCTCTCATCCTCATTGAGCTGCTCCAAGGGTGAGGGCTGGCTACGGTGTCGCCCTGGAGGCACCTGTAGCCAGCTCTCATCCTCATTGAGCTGCTCCAAGGGTGAGGGCTGGCTAGGGGTCGCCCTGGAGGCACCTGTAGCCAGCTCTCATCCTCATTGAGCTGCTCCAAGGGTGAGGGTTGGCTAGGGGTCGCCCTGGAGGCACCTGTAGCCAGCTCTCATCCTCATTGAGCTGCTCCAAGGGTGAGGGCTGGCTAGGGGTCGCCCTGGAGGCACCTGTAGCCAGCTCTCATCCTCATTGAGCTGCTCCAAGGGTGAGGGCTGGCTAGGGGTCGCCCTGGAGGCACCTGTAGCCAGCTCTCATCCTCATTGAGCTGCTCCAAGGGTGAGGGCTGGCTAGGGGTCGCCCTGGAGGCACCTGTAGCCAGCTCTCATCCTCATTGAGCTGCTCCAAGGGTGAGGGCTGGCTAGGGGTCGCCCTGGAGGCACCTGTTGTAGCGCTGGCGTCCCTGCCCTCTGCTAGGCAGGGACGCTGCTCCCCTCACCGCTCTGCTCCGTGCCCGGCGTCCTCTTCCCGCTCTGCTGTCAGCGCGCGCTCCTGCCCGGCGTCCTCTCCCCGCTCTGCTGTCAGCGCGCGCTCCGTCCCGGCGTCCTCCTCCTGCTCTGCTCTCGGCGCCCTCTCCTATCCCAGCTAATCTACCTGGACTTCCGATTCCTTATTGGTCTAGTGCTGATGTCTTTGTTAAGGAGGAGGCAGAGACATCACCACCTCATAGACCATGTGACTGCCCCATCGATCCCGCCAGAGTAATGCAGGTGGCTCCCGTGAGTCTAAATTGTCTCCCTCCTGGTAAGACGTTCGTATCGGTACCTGATCGGGAGAGAATCCTACACTGGGGTCATTCGTCTAAACTAGCTGACCACGCCGGTCGGAAAAAGACCCTCCAGCTTATTACCCGACACTACTGGTGGCCTAACCTGCACAAGGATGTTATGGACTTTGTTTCTGCCTGTGTGTCCTGCGCCCGCAACAAAGTTCCGAGACACCTGTCGGCCGGCCGCCTTCTTCCTCTGCCAGTACCTGCTGCCCCCTGGCAGCATTTAGCGATGGACCCTCCTCAATTCCGTCCTGGGGATAAAGTCTGGCTCTCGTCCAAATATGTCCGACTCAAGATCCCTTTCTATAAGTTAGGGTCTCGGTTCATCGGCCCACTGGTGGTCATCGGTCAGATCAACCCGGTAGCCTATAAATTGAAACTCCCGGCCAACTTACGGATCCCTAACTCCTTCCATGTATCTCTCCTCAAACCTGTGGTACTTAACTCTTTTTCTAAGTCTACAGGTACGCCTCCTGCTCTGGTTTCTGCTGAGGACAAGTTTGAGGTAGAGAACATTCTTGCCAGCAAAAGGGTAAGAGGAAAGACCTTTTTTCTGGTAGATTGGAGGGGGTTTGGTCCTGAGGAGAGAACGTGGGAGCCCCGGGAGAACATCCATGCCCCTCTCATCCTAGCTAAATTTCTGTCTGGCCTAAAAAAGGGGGGGCCTAAAGGGGGGGGTACTGTAGCGCTGGCGTCCCTGCCCTCTGCTAGGCAGGGACGCTGCTCCCCTCACCGCTCTGCTCCGTGCCCGGCGTCCTCTCCCCGCTCTGCTGTCAGCGCGCGCTCCTGCCCGGCGTCCTCTCCCCGCTCTGCTGTCAGCGCGCGCTCCGTCCCGGCGTCCTCCTCCTGCTCTGCTCTCGGCGCGCGCTCCTTCCCGGCCCCTGTGCTTAGGGCGCGCGCGCGCGCGCTCCCCTCCTCTTAAAGGGGCCGCGCGCGCCGCCCTAAAGAGTCCCCGGCCAATGGCCGGAGGACTTCATCATATAAAAGGCACCTCCTCCAAAATGGAGGTGCCCGAGCAATGTTGTTTGCACCTGTGTCTCACCTGTGCTTCAGCCCTCAGGTCCCGTTGCCAGTTACCTGCCAGTTACCTGCCAGTTACCTGCCAGTTACCTGCCAGTTTCCTGCCAGTTTCCTGCTAGTTACCTGCCTGATTCCTGCCTGAATACTTGTTACCTGCCTGCCTGCCTGAGGTCCGACGGTCTGCCTTACAACTCCGGTCAGTCTGTCTAAGGACCAACTTGTCCGCTCACCTGGGAGCGCACATCAGCTACCTGCCTGCTTGCCTGAGGTCCGACGGTCTGCCTTACAACTCCGGTCAGTCTGTCTATGGACCAGCTCGCCCGCTCACCTGGGAGCGCTTCTCCGCTACCTGCCTGCTTGCCAGCCCGGAGGCTCCGTTGTCACGTGCTGTGACCACCAGCTATCTCAGAGACTCTTGCCCGCTCACCTGGGAGCGCATCTCCATTACCTGCCTGCTTGCCAGCCCGGAGGTCCCGTTGTCACGTGCGGTGACCACCAGCTATTCCAGAGACTCTTGCCCGCTCACCTGGGAGCGCTTCTCCGTTACCTACCTGCCTGCCAGCCCGGAGGTTCCGCCGTCACGTGCCGTGACCACCTGCTATTCCAGAGACTCTCGCTTGCTCACCTGGGAGCACACATCTACCATCTGCCTGCTAGCCTACCCGGAGGCTCTGCCATCACAGGTCGTACCTACCCCTTACCCAGAGACTGCCCTGATCACTTGCCGTAACTCCCTGTCCGTTCACCCAGAGACTGCCACCCGCTCCCTTACAAGGGCCGCCCCCTTGTATAGTAGCTCAGAGGTTCCGCCTCCCGGACCCGTTACAGTTTGCTCGGGCCATGGAACCCGGTGGCACCCAAGCTCCCTCGCTCTCGGACCTCTGTCTTGAACTGTCCCGTCAGAGGTCCCAACAGGAGACCATCCTGGGTCACCTGCGGAATGTTAATACTCGCCTGAACACTCTGTCTGATCCACCAACAACCTCCGCCAGTACCATGGTATCCTTTTCCGGACCCCGGCTCTCTGCACTTCCTCGCTTCGGAGGCGACTCCGTCCTGGCTCGGGGCTTCATAAATCAGTGCACCCTGCATTTTGAACTATTATCCCACCAGTTTAACTCCGACCGAGCCAAAATTGCCTTTATCATGTCCCATCTCACCGGGGAGGCCCTGGCCTGGCTAAATCCTCTATGGGAGAGAGGAGATCCCCTGGTGTCCGACTTGCCTGCCTTTCTCATGGCTTTCCGGAAAGCCTTCGACGAACCCGGACGGAGGACCTCATCCGCATCTTCTCTGCTTCGCCTCCGTCAGGGAAGCCTCACCGTGGGCCAATATGCCATACGGTTCCGTACCCTTGCCTCGGAGCTGGCCTGGGATAACGAAGCCCTGGTATCCGTCTTCTGGGAGGGTCTGTCCGGCCGTATTAAAGATGAACTTGCTGGTCGGGACATTCCTACCACTCTCGATGATCTAATAACCCTTGCCACCCGGATTGACCTACGGTTCCAGGAGCGTGCCAAAGAGGTCACCCGTGAGAGAAGGATTCCACGTCTAGCTCCTACTTTCCAGGAACCCGTCATTCCTTCCGTTTCTCCACAGGTACACTCTCCTGAGCCTATGCAGGTCGACCAGACCAAGATGGTCAAATCCCGTCAGGATTTCCGTCGTGCCGAGGGGAGCTGCTTCTACTGTGGCAGTAAGGAGCATCTGATCCGTGCCTGCCCGGAGAGGTCGGGAGAACGCCTGTATCTAGGTTCACTCAGAGGGGTCGATCTAGACAAAAATAAATCCTCTCCATCCCTGCTGTTGTCAGTCTCAATCATCTGCGGGGAGAATCGTTATTCCGAACTAGCCCAACTTGACTCTGGAGCAGCCGGAAATCTTATTTCACAGTCCCTGGTGGAGAAATTCCGCATCCCCACCAAACCTCTGGCTGTACCCTTGTCTGTTGTTGCCGTGGATGGGGGCCTCTTACCTCGCCCCATCCAATTCATCACCGAATCCATTACTCTGCAGGTGGGAATGCTGCATTCAGAGAGTATCTCCTTTCACGTTCTGCCTGGTCTCCCTCACGCCCTCTTGCTAGGTCTGCCTTGGCTCCAGAGACATGCACCCGTGCTTGACTGGCAAACCGGAGAAGTCCTTCACTGGGGACAGGCCTGTCATAAAACCTGCCTGGTTCCCGTCCATTCCGTCCGTCCCTCTCCTATCCCAGCTAATCTACCTGGACTTCCGATTCCTTATTGGTCTAGTGCTGATGTCTTTGTTAAGGAGGAGGCAGAGACATCACCACCTCATAGACCATGTGACTGCCCCATCGATCCCGCCAGAGTAATGCAGGTGGCTCCCGTGAGTCTAAATTGTCTCCCTCCTGGTAAGACGTTCGTATCGGTACCTGATCGGGAGAGAATCCTACACTGGGGTCATTCGTCTAAACTAGCTGACCACGCCGGTCGGAAAAAGACCCTCCAGCTTATTACCCGACACTACTGGTGGCCTAACCTGCACAAGGATGTTATGGACTTTGTTTCTGCCTGTGTGTCCTGCGCCCGCAACAAAGTTCCGAGACACCTGTCGGCCGGCCGCCTTCTTCCTCTGCCAGTACCTGCTGCCCCCTGGCAGCATTTAGCGATGGACCCTCCTCAATTCCGTCCTGGGGATAAAGTCTGGCTCTCGTCCAAATATGTCCGACTCAAGATCCCTTCCTATAAGTTAGGGTCTCGGTTCATCGGCCCACTGGTGGTCATCGGTCAGATCAACCCGGTAGCCTATAAATTGAAACTCCCGGCCAACTTACGGATCCCTAACTCCTTCCATGTATCTCTCCTCAAACCTGTGGTACTTAACTCTTTTTCTAAGTCTACAGGTACGCCTCCTGCTCTGGTTTCTGCTGAGGACAAGTTTGAGGTAGAGAACATTCTTGCCAGCAAAAGGGTAAGAGGAAAGACCTTTTTTCTGGTAGATTGGAGGGGGTTTGGTCCTGAGGAGAGAACGTGGGAGCCCCGGGAGAACATCCATGCCCCTCTCATCCTAGCTAAATTTCTGTCTGGCCTAAAAAAGGGGGGGCCTAAAGGGGGGGGTACTGTAGCGCTGGCGTCCCTGCCCTCTGCTAGGCAGGGACGCTGCTCCCCTCACCGCTCTGCTCCGTGCCCGGCGTCCTCTCCCCGCTCTGCTGTCAGCGCGCGCTCCTGCCCGGCGTCCTCTCCCCGCTCTGCTGTCAGCACGCGCTCCGTCCCGGCGTCCTCCTCCTGCTCTGCTCTCGGCGCGCGCTCCTTCCCGGCCCCTGTGCTTAGGGCGCGCGCGCGCGCGCTCCCCTCCTCTTAAAGGGGCCGCGCGCGCCGCCCTAAAGAGTCCCCGGCCAATGGCCGGAGGACTTCATCATATAAAAGGCACCTCCTCCAAAATGGAGGTGCCCGAGCAATGTTGTTTGCACCTGTGTCTCACCTGTGCTTCAGCCCTCAGGTCCCGTTGCCAGTTACCTGCCAGTTACCTGCCAGTTACCTGCCAGTTTCCTGCCAGTTTCCTGCTAGTTACCTGCCTGATTCCTGCCTGAATACTTGTTACCTGCCTGCCTGCCTGAGGTCCGACGGTCTGCCTTACAACTCCGGTCAGTCTGTCTAAGGACCAACTTGTCCGCTCACCTGGGAGCGCACATCAGCTACCTGCCTGCTTGCCTGAGGTCCGACGGTCTGCCTTACAACTCCGGTCAGTCTGTCTATGGACCAGCTCGCCCGCTCACCTGGGAGCGCTTCTCTGCTACCTGCCTGCTTGCCAGCCCGGAGGCTCCGTTGTCACGTGCTGTGACCACCAGCTATCTCAGAGACTCTTGCCCGCTCACCTGGGAGCGCATCTCCGTTACCTGCCTGCTTGCCAGCCCGGAGGTCCCGTTGTCACGTGCGGTGACCACCAGCTATTCCAGAGACTCTTGCCCGCTCACCTGGGAGCGCTTCTCCGTTACCTACCTGCCTGCCAGCCCGGAGGTTCCGCCGTCACGTGCCGTGACCACCTGCTATTCCAGAGACTCTCGCTTGCTCACCTGGGAGCACACATCTACCATCTGCCTGCTAGCCTACCCGGAGGCTCTGCCATCACAGGTCGTACCTACCCCTTACCCAGAGACTGCCCTGATCACTTGCCGTAACTCCCTGTCCGTTCACCCAGAGACTGCCACCCGCTCCCTTACAAGGGCCGCCCCCTTGTATAGTAGCTCAGAGGTTCCGCCTCCCGGACCCGTTACACCTGTAGCCAGCTCTCATCCTCATTGAGCTGCTCCAAGGGTGAGGGCTGGCTAGGGGTCGCCCTGGAGGCACCTGTAGCCAGCTCTCATCCTCATTGAGCTGCTCCAAGGGTGAGGGCTGGCTAGGGGTCGCCCTGGAGGCACCTTTAGCCAGCTCTCATACTCATTGAGGTGCTCCAAGAGTGAGGGCTGGCTAGGGGTCGCCCTGGAGGCACCTGTAGCCAGCTCTCATCCTCATTGAGCTGCTCCAAGGGTGAGAGCTGGCTACGGGTCGCCCTGGAGGCACCTGTAGCCAGCTCTCATCCTCATTGAGCTGCTCCAAGGGTGAGGGCTGGCTAGGGGTCGCCCTGGAGGCACCTGTAGCCAGCTCTCATCCTCATTGAGCTGCTCCAAGGGTGAGGGCTGGCTAGGGGTCGCCCTGGAGGCACCTGTAGCCAGCTCTCATCCTCATTGAGCTGCTCCAAGGGTGAGGGCTGGCTAGGGGTCGCCCTGGAGGCACCTGTAGCCAGCTCTCATCCTCATTGAGCTGCTCCAAGGGTGAGGGCTGGCTAGGGGTCGCCCTGGAGGCACCTGTAGCCAGCTCTCATCCTCATTGAGCTGCTCCAAGGGTGAGGGCTGGCTAGGGGTCGCCCTGGAGGCACCTGTAGCCAGCTCTCATCCTCATTGAGCTGCTCCAAGGGTGAGGGCTGGCTAGGGGTCGCCCTGGAGGCACCTGTAGCCAGCTCTCATCCTCATTGAGCTATTCGAAGGGTGAGGGCTGGCTACGTGTCGCCCTGGAGGCACCTGTAGCCAACTCTCATCCTCATTGAGCGTGATAACGGACGCTGCGCTGAACGGCGGCGCATAGGAACGGGCGGTGAAATAAGCGCGCCAAAAAAACTATAAAGTTTACGTTTTTTTTCCGTAATTCATCAGATGAGGGTGATAACGGACGCTGTGCTGAACGGCGGCGCGTAGGAACGGGCGGTGAAATAAGCGCGCCAAAAAAACTATAAAATTTACGTTTTTTTTCCGTAATTCATCAGATGAGCGTGATAACGGAAGCTGCGCTGAACGGCGGCGCGTAGGAACGGGCGGTGAAATAAGCGCGCCAAAAAAGCTATAAAGTGTACGTTTTTTTTCCATAATTCATTAGATGAGCGTGATAACGGAAGCTGCGTTGAACGGCGGCGCGTAGGAACGGGCGGTGAAATAAGCGCGCCAAAAAAACTATAAAGTTTACGTTTTTTTTCCGTAATTCATCAGATGAGCGTGATAACGGACGCTGCGCTGAATGGCGGCGCGTAGGAACGGGCGGTGAAATAAGCGCGCCAAAAAAACTATAAAGTTTACGTTTTTTTCCGTAATTCATCAGATGAGCGTGATAACGGATGCTGTGCTGAACGGCGGCACGTAGGAACGGGCGGTGAAATAAGTGCGCCAAAAAAACGATAAAGTTTACGTTTTTTTTCTGTAATTTATCAGATGAGCGTGATAACGGACGCAGCCCTTAACGGCGGCGTCAGAGCGACTTTTTTTTATTGCAGATTGAATTTTAAGTGCTTTTGGTATCATCAAACCTGTAGCCAGCTCTCATCCTCATTGAGCTATTCCAAGGGTGAGGGCTGGCTAGGGGTCGCCCTGGAGGCACCTGTAGCCAGCTCTCATCCTCATTGAGCTGCTCCAAGGGTGAGGGCTGGCTAGGGGTCGCCCTGGAGGCACCTTTAGCCAGCTCTCATACTCATTGAGGTGCTCCAAGAGTGAGGGCTGGCTAGGGGTCGCCCTGGAGGCACCTGTAGCCAGCTCTCATCCTCATTGAGCTGCTCCAAGGGTGAGGGCTGGCTACGGTGTCGCCCTGGAGGCACCTGTAGCCAGCTCTCATCCTCATTGAGCTGCTCCAAGGGTGAGGGCTGGCTAGGGGTCGCCCTGGAGGCACCTGTAGCCAGCTCTCATCCTCATTGAGCTGCTCCAAGGGTGAGGGTTGGCTAGGGGTCGCCCTGGAGGCACCTGTAGCCAGCTCTCATCCTCATTGAGCTGCTCCAAGGGTGAGGGCTGGCTAGGGGTCGCCCTGGAGGCACCTGTAGCCAGCTCTCATCCTCATTGAGCTGCTCCAAGGGTGAGGGCTGGCTAGGGGTCGCCCTGGAGGCACCTGTAGCCAGCTCTCATCCTCATTGAGCTGCTCCAAGGGTGAGGGCTGGCTAGGGGTCGCCCTGGAGGCACCTGTAGCCAGCTCTCATCCTCATTGAGCTGCTCCAAGGGTGAGGGCTGGCTAGGGGTCGCCCTGGAGGCACCTGTAGCCAGCTCTCATCCTCATTGAGCTGCTCCAAGGGTGAGGTCTGGCTAGGGGTCGCCCTGGAGGCACCTGTAGCCAGCTCTCATCCTCATTGAGCTATTCCAAGGGTGAGGGCTGGCTACGTGTCGCCCTGGAGGCACTTGTAGCCAGCTCTCATCCTCATTGAGCGTGATAACGGACGCTGCGCTGAACGGCGGCGCATAGGAACGGGCGGTGAAATAAGCGCGCCAAAAAAACTATAAAGTTTACGTTTTTTTTCCGTAATTCATCAGATGAGGGTGATAACGGACGCTGCGCTGAACGGCGGCGCGTAGGAACGGGCGGTGAAATAAGCGCGCCAAAAAAACTATAAAGTTTACGTTTTTTTTCCGTAATTCATCAGATGAGCGTGATAACGGACGCTGCGCTGAATGGCGGCGCGTAGGAACGGGCGGTGAAATAAGCGCGCCAAAAAAACTATAAAGTTTACGTTTTTTTTCCGTAATTCATCAGATGAGCGTGATAACGGATGCTGTGCTGAACGGCGGCACGTAGGAACGGGCGATGAAATAAGTGCGCCAAAAAAACGATAAAGTTTACGTTTTTTTTCTGTAATTTATCAGATCAGCGTGATAACGGACGCAGCCCTTAACGGCGGCGTCAGAGCGACTTTATTTTGTTGCAGATTGAATTTTAAGTGCTTTTGCTATCATCAAACCTGTAGCCAGCTCTCATCCTCATTGAGCTATTCCAAGGGTGAGGGCTGGCTAGGGGTCGCCCTGGAGGCACCTGTAGCCAGCTCTCATCCTCATTGAGCTGCTCCAAGGGTGAGGGCTGGCTAGGGGTCGCCCTGGAGGCACCTGTAGCCAGCTCTCATCCTCATTGAGCTGCTCCAAGGGTGAGGGCTGGCTAGGGGTCGCCCTGGAGGCACCTGTAGCCAGCTCTCATCCTCATTGAGCTGCTCCAAGGGTGAGGGCTGGCTAGGGGTCGCCCTGGAGGCACCTGTAGCCAGCTCTCATCCTCATTGAGCTGCTCCAAGGGTGAGGGCTGGCTAGGGGTCGCCCTGGAGGCACCTGTAGCCAGCTCTCATCCTCATTGAGCTGCTCCAAGGGTGAGGGCTGGCTAGGGGTCGCCCTGGAGGCACCTGTAGCCAGCTCTCATCCTCATTGAGCTGCTCCAAGGGTGAGGGCTGGCTAGGGGTCGCCCTGGAGGCACCTGTAGCCAGCTCTCATCCTCATTGAGCTATTCCAAGGGTGAGGGCTGGCTACGTGTCGCCCTGGAGGCACTTGTAGCCAGCTCTCATCCTCATTGATCGTGATAACGGACGCTGCGCTGAACGGCGGCGCATAGGAACGGGCGGTGAAATAAGCGCGCCAAAAAAACTATAAAGTTTACGTTTTTTTTCCGTAATTCATCAGATGAGCGTGATAACGGATGCTGTGCTGAACGGCGGCACGTAGGAACGGGCGATGAAATAAGTGCGCCAAAAAAACGATAAAGTTTACGTTTTTTTTCTGTAATTTATCAGATCACCGTGATAACGGACGCAGCCCTTAACGGCGGCGTCAGAGCGACTTTTTTTTGTTGCAGATTGAATTTTAAGTGCTTTTGCTATCATCAAACCTGTAGCCAGCTCTCATCCTCATTGAGCTATTCCAAGGGTGAGGGCTGGCTAAGGGTCGCCCTGGAGGCACCTGTAGCCAGCTCTCATCCTCATTGAGCTGCTCCAAGGGTGAGGGCTGGCTAGGGGTCGCCCTGGAGGCACCTGTAGCCAGCTCTCATCCTCATTGAGCTGCTCCAAGGGTGAGGGCTGGCTAGGGGTCGCCCTGGAGGCACCTGTAGCCAGCTCTCATCCTCATTGAGCTGCTCCAAGGGTGAGGGCTGGCTACGGGTCGCCCTGGAGGCACCTGTAGCCAGCTCTCATCCTCATTGAGCTGCTCCAAGGGTGAGGGCTGGCTACGGGTCGCCCTGGAGGCACCTGTAGCCAGCTCTCATCCTCATTGAGCTGCTCCAAGGGTGAGGGCTGGCTAGGGGTCGCCCTGGAGGCACCTGTAGCCAGCTCTCATCCTCATTGAGCTGCTCCAAGGGTGAGGGCTGGCTAGGGGTCGCCCTGGAGGCACCTGTAGCCAGCTCTCATCCTCATTGAGCTGCTCCAAGGGTGAGGGCTGGCTAGGGGTCGCCCTGGAGGCACCTGTAGCCAGCTCTCATCCTCATTGAGCTGCTCCAAGGGTGAGGGCTGGCTACGGGTCGCCCTGGAGGCACCTGTAGCCAGCTCTCATCCTCATTGAGCTGCTCCAAGGGTGAGGGCTGGCTAGGGGTCGCCCTGGAGGCACCTGTAGCCAACTCTCATCCTCATTGAGCGTGATAACGGACGCTGCGCTGAACGGCGGCGCATAGGAACGGGCGGTGAAATAAGCGCGCCAAAAAAACTATAAAGTTTACGTTTTTTTTCCGTAATTCATCAGATGAGGGTGATAACGGACGCTGCGCTGAACGGCGGCGCGCAGGAACGGGCGGTGAAATAAGCGCGCCAAAAAAACTATAAAATTTACGTTTTTTTTCCGTAATTCATCAGATGAGCGTGATAACGGAAGCTGTGCTAAACGGCGGCGCGTAGGAACGGGCGGTGAAATAAGCGCGCCAAAAAAGCTATAAAGTGTACGTTTTTTTTCCATAATTCATTAGATGAGCGTGATAACGGAAGCTGCGTTGAACGGCGGCGCGTAGGAACGGGCGGTGAAATAAGCGCGCCAAAAAAACTATAAAGTTTACGTTTTTTTCCGTAATTCATCAGATGAGCGTGATAACGGACGCTGCGCTGAATGGCGGCGCGTAGGAACGGGCGGTGAAATAAGCGCGCCAAAAAAACTATAAAGTTTACGGTTTTTTTCCATAATTCATCAGATGAGCGTGATAACGGATGCTGTGCTGAACGGCGGCACGTAGGAACGGGCGGTGAAATAAGTGCGCCAAAAAAACGATAAAGTTTACGTTTTTTTTCTGTAATTTATCAGATGAGCGTGATAACGGACGCAGCCCTTAACGGCGGCGTCAGAGCGACTTTTTTTTGTTGCAGATTGAATTTTAAGTGCTTTTGGTATCATCAAACCTGTAGCCAGCTCTCATCCTCATTGAGCTATTCCAAGGGTGAGGGCTGGCTAGGGGTCGCCCTGGAGGCACCTGTAGCCAGCTCTCATCCTCATTGAGCTGCTCCAAGGGTGAGGGCTGGCTAGGGGTCGCCCTGGAGGCACCTGTAGCCAGCTCTCATACTCATTGAGGTGCTCCAAGGGTGAGGGCTGGCTAGGGGTGGCCCTGGAGGCACCTGTAGCCAGCTCTCATCCTCATTGAGCTGCTCCAAGGGTGAGGGCTGGCTAGGGGTCGCCCTGGAGGCACCTGTAGCCAGCTCTCATCCTCATTGAGCTGCTCCAAGGGTGAGGGCTGGCTAGGGGTCGCCCTGGAGGCACCTGTAGCCAGCTCTCATCCTCATTGAGCTGCTCCAAGGGTGAGGGCTGGCTAGGGGTCGCCCTGGAGGCACCTGTAGCCAGCTCTCATCCTCATTGAGCTGCTCCAAGGGTGAGGGCTGGCTACGGGTCGCCCTGGAGGCACCTGTAGCCAGCTCTCATCCTCATTGAGCTGCTCCAAGGGTGAGGGCTGGCTAGGGGTCGCCCTGGAGGCACCTGTAGCCAGCTCTCATCCTCATTGAGCTGCTCCAAGGGTGAGGGCTGGCTAGGGGTCGCCCTGGAGGCACCTGTAGCCAGCTCTCATCCTCATTGAGCTGCTCCAAGGGTGAGGGCTGGCTAGGGGTCGCCCTGGAGGCACCTGTAGCCAGCTCTCATCCTCATTGAGCTATTCCAAGGGTGAGGGCTGGCTACGTGTCGCCCTGGAGGCACTTGTAGCCAGCTCTCATCCTCATTGAGCGTGATAACGGACGCTGCGCTGAACGGCGGCGCATAGGAACGGGCGGTGAAATAAGCGCGCCAAAAAAACTATAAAGTTTACATTTTTTTTCCGTAATTCATCAGATGAGGGTGATAACGGACGCTGCGCTGAACGGCGGCGCGTAGGAACGGGCGGTGAAATAAGTGCGCCAAAAAAACTATAAAGTTTACGTTTTTTTTCCGTAATTCATCAGATGAGTGTGATAACGGACGCTGCGCTGAATGGCGGCGCGTAGGAACGGGCGGTGAAATAAGCGCGCCAAAAAATCTATAAAGTTTACGTTTTTTTTCCGTAATTCATCAGATGAGCGTGATAACGGATGCTGTGCTGAACGGCGGCACGTAGGAACGGGCGATGAAATAAGTGCGCCAAAAAAACTATAAAGTTTACGTTTTTTTTCCGTAATTCATCAGATGAGCGTGATAACGGATGCTGTGCTGAACGGCGGCACGTAGGAACGGGCGATGAAATAAGTGCGCCAAAAAAACGATAAAGTTTACGTTTTTTTTCTGTAATTTATCAGATCAGCGTGATAACGGACGCAACCCTTAACGGCGGCGTCAGAGCGACTTTATTTTGTTGCAGATTGAATTTTAAGTGCTTTTGCTATCATCAAACCTGTAGCCAGCTCTCATCCTCATTGAGCTATTCCAAGGGTGAGGGCTGGCTAAGGGTCGCCCTGGAGGCACCTGTAGCCAGCTCTCATCCTCATTGAGCTGCTCCAAGGGTGAGGGCTGGCTAGGGGTCGCCCTGGAGGCACCTGTAGCCAGCTCTCATCCTCATTGAGCTGCTCCAAGGGTGAGGGCTGGCTAGGGGTCGCCCTGGAGGCACCTGTAGCCAGCTCTCATCCTCATTGAGCTGCTCCAAGGGTGAGGGCTGGCTACGGGTCGCCCTGGAGGCACCTGTAGCCAGCTCTCATCCTCATTGAGCTGCTCCAAGGGTGAGGGCTGGCTAGGGGTCGCCCTGGAGGCACCTGTAGCCAGCTCTCATCCTCATTGAGCTGCTCCAAGGGTGAGGGCTGGCTAGGGGTCGCCCTGGAGGCACCTGTAGCCAGCTCTCATCCTCATTGAGCTGCTCCAAGGGTGAGGGCTGGCTAGGGTTCGCCCTGGAAGCACCTGTAGCCAGCTCTCATCCTCATTGAGCTGCTCCAAGGGTGAGGGCTGGCTAGGGGTCGCCCTGGAGGCACCTGTAGCCAGCTCTCATCCTCATTGAGCTATTCCAAGGGTGAGGGCTGGCTACGTGTCGCCCTGGAGGCACTTGTAGCCAGCTCTCATCCTCATTGAGCGTGATAACGGACGCTGCGCTGAACGGCGGCGCATAGGAACGGGCGGTGAAATAAGCGCGCCAAAAAAAACTATAAAGTTTACGTTTTTTTTCCGTAATTCATCAGATGAGGGTGATAACGGACGCTGCGCTGAACGGCGGTGCGTAGGAACGGGCGGTGAAATAAGCGCGCCAAAAAAACTATAAAGTTTACGTTTTTTTTCCGTAATTCATCAGATGAGCGTGATAACGGACGCTGCGCTGAATGGCGGCGCGTAGGAACGGGCGGTGAAATAAGCGCGCCAAAAAAACTATAAAGTTTACGTTTTTTTCCGTAAATCATCAGATGAGCGTGATAACGGATGCTGTGCTGAACGGCGGCACGTAGGAACGGGCGATGAAATAAGTGCGCCAAAAAAACGATAAAGTTTACGTTTTTTTTCTGTAATTTATCAGATCACCGTGATAACGGACGCAGCCCTTAACGGCGGCGTCAGAGCGACTTTTTTTTGTTGCAGATTGAATTTTAAGTGCTTTTGCTATCATCAAACCTGTAGCCAGCTCTCATCCTCATTGAGCTGCTCCAAGGGTGAGGGCTGGCTAGGGGTCGCCCTGGAGGCACCTGTAGCCAGCTCTCATCCTCATTGAGCTGCTCCAAGGGTGAGGGCTGGCTAGGGGTCGCCCTGGAGGCACCTGTAGCCAGCTCTCATCCTCATTGAGCTGCTCCAAGGGTGAGGGCTGGCTAGGGGTCGCCCTGGAGGCACCTGTAGCCAGCTCTCATCCTCATTGAGCTGCTCCAAGGGTGAGGGCTGGCTAGGGGTCGCCCTGGTGGCACCTGTAGCCAGCTCTCATCCTCATTGAGCTGCTCCAAGGGTGAGGGCTGGCTAGGGGTCGCCCTGGAGGCACCTGTAGCCAGCTCTCATCCTCATTGAGCTGCTCCAAGGGTGAGGGCTGGCTAGGGGTCGCCCTGGAGGCACCTGTAGCCAGCTCTCATCCTCATTGAGCTGCTCCAAGGGTGAGGGCTGGCTACGGGTCGCCCTGGAGGCACCTGTAGCCAGCTCTCATCCTCATTGAGCTGCTCCAAGGGTGAGGGCTGGCTAGGGGTCGCCCTGGAGGCACCTGTAGCCAGCTCTCATCCTCATTGAGCTGCTCCAAGGGTGAGGGCTGGCTAGGGGTCGCCCTGGAGGCACCTGTAGCCAGCTCTCATCCTCATTGAGCTGCTCCAAGGGTGAGGGCTGGCTAGGGGTCGCCCTGGAGGCACCTGTAGCCAGCTCTCATCCTCATTGAGCTGCTCCAAGGGTGAGGGCTGGCTAGGGGTCGCCCTGGAGGCACCTGTAGCCAGCTCTCATCCTCATTGAGCTGCTCCAAGGGTGAGGGCTGGCTAGGGGTCGCCCTGGAGGCACCTGTAGCCAGCTCTCATCCTCATTGAGCTGCTCCAAGGGTGAGGGCTGGCTAGGGGTCGCCCTGGAGACACCTGTAGCCAGCTCTCATCCTCATTGAGCTATTCGAAGGGTGAGGGCTGGCTACGTGTCGCCCTGGAGGCACCTGTAGCCAACTCTCATCCTCATTGAGCGTGATAACGGACGCTGCGCTGAACGGCGGCGCATAGGAACGGGCGGTGAAATAAGCGCGCCAAAAAAACTATAAAGTTTACGTTTTTTTTCGTAATTCATCAGATGAGGGTGATAACGGACGCTGCGCTGAACGGCGGCGCGTAGGAACGGGCGGTGAAATAAGCGCGCCAAAAAAACTATAAAATTTACGTTTTTTTTCCGTAATTCATCAGATGAGCGTGATAACGGACGCTGCGCTGAATGGCGGCGCGTAGGAACGGGCGGTGAAATAAGCGCGCCAAAAAAACTATAAAGTTTACGTTTTTTTTCCGTAAATCATCAGATGAGCGTGATAACGGATGCTGTGCTGAACGGCGGCACGTAGGAACGGGTGATGAAATAAGTGCGCCAAAAAAACGATAAAGTTTACGTTTTTTTTCTGTGATTTATCAGATCACCGTGATAACGGACGCAGCCCTTAACGGCGGCGTCAGAGCGACTTTTTTTTGTTGCAGATTGAATTTTAAGTGCTTTTGCTATCATCAAACCTGTAGCCAGCTCTCATCCTCATTGAGCTATTCCAAGTGTGAGGGCTGGCTAAGGGTCGCCCTGGAGGCACCTGTAGCCAGCTCTCATCCTCATTGAGCTGCTCCAAGGGTGAGGGCTGGCTAGGGGTCGCCCTGGAGGCACCTGTAGCCAGCTCTCATCCTCATTGAGCTGCTCCAAGGGTGAGGGCTGGCTAGGGGTCGCCCTGGAGGCACCTGTAGCCAGCTCTCATCCTCATTGAGCTGCTCCAAGGGTGAGGGCTGGCTGCGGGTCGCCCTGGAGGCACCTGTAGCCAGCTCTCATCCTCATTGAGCTGCTCCAAGGGTGAGGGCTGGCTAGGGGTCGCCCTGGAGGCACCTGTAGCCAGCTCTCATCCTCATTGAGCTGCTCCAAGGGTGAGGGCTGGCTAGGGGTCGCCCTGGAGGCACCTGTAGCCAGCTCTCATCCTCATTGAGCTGCTCCAAGGGTGAGGGCTGGCTAGGGGTCGCCCTGGAGGCACCTGTAGCCAGCTCTCATCCTCATTGAGCTGCTCCAAGGGTGAGGGCTGGCTAGGGGTCGCCCTGGAGGCACCTGTAGCCAGCTCTCATCCTCATTGAGCTGCTCCAAGGGTGAGGGCTGGCTAGGGGTCGCCCTGGAGGCACCTGTAGCCAGCTCTCATCCTCATTGAGCTGCTCCAAGGGTGAGGGCTGGCTAGGGGTCGCCCTGGAGGCACCTGTAGCCAGCTCTCATCCTCATTGAGCTGCTCCAAGGGTGAGAGCTGGCTAGGGGTCGCCCTGGAGGCACCTGTAGCCAGCTCTCATCCTCATTGAGCTGCTCCAAGGGTGAGGGCTGGCTAGGGGTCACCCTGGAGGCACCTGTAGCCAGCTCTCATCCTCATTGAGCTGCTCCAAGGGTGAGGGCTGGCTAGGGGTCGCCCTGGAGGCACCTGTAGCCAGCTCTCATCCTCATTGAGCTGCTCCAAGGGTGAGGGCTGGCTAGGGGTCGCCCTGGAGGCACCTGTAGCCAGCTCTCATCCTCATTGAGCTGCTCCAAGGGTGAGGGCTGGCTAGGGGTCACCCTGGAGGCACCTGTAGCCAGCTCTCATCCTCATTGAGCTGCTCCAAGGGTGAGGGCTGGCTAGGGGTCGCCCTGGAGACACCTGTAGCCAGCTCTCATCCTCATTGAGCTATTCGAAGGGTGAGGGCTGGCTACGTGTCGCCCTGGAGGCACCTGTAGCCAACTCTCATCCTCATTGAGCGTTATAACGGACGCTGCGCTGAACGGCGGCGCATAGGAACGGGCGGTGAAATAAGCGCGCCAAAAAAATTTAAAGTTTACGTTTTTTTTCGTAATTCATCAGATGAGGGTGATAACGGACGCTGCGCTGAACGGCGGCGCGTAGGAACGAGCGGTGAAATAAGCGCGCCAAAAAAACTATAAAATTTACGTTTTTTTTCCGTACTTCATCAGATGAGCGTGATAACGGAAGCTGCGCTGAACGGCAGCGCGTAGGAACGGGCGGTGAAATAAGCGCGCCAAAAAAGCTATAAAGTGTACGTTTTTTTTCCATAATTCATTAGATGAGCGTGATAACGGAAGCTGCGTTGAACGGCGGCGCGTAGGAACGGGCGGTGAAATAAGCGCGCCAAAAAATCTATAAAGTTTAAGTTTTTTTTCCGTAATTCATCAGATGAGCGTGATAACGGACGCTGCGCTGAATGGCGGCGCGTAGGAACGGGCGGTGAAATAAGCGCGCCAAAAAAACTATAAAGTTTACGTTTTTTTTCCGTAATTCATCAGATGAGCGTGATAACGGATGCTGTGCTGAACGGCGGCACGTAGGAACGGGCGGTGAAATAAGTGCGCCAAAAAAACGATAAAGTTTTCGTTTTTTTTCTGTAATTTATCAGATGAGCGTGATAACGGACGCAGCCCTTAACGGCGGCGTCAGAGCGACTTTTTTTTGTTGCAGATTGAATTTTAAGTGCTTTTGGTATCATCAAACCTGTAGCCAGCTCTCATCCTCATTGAGCTATTCCAAGGGTGAGGGCTGGCTAGGGGTCGCCCTGGAGGCACCTGTAGCCAGCTCTCATCCTCATTGAGCTGCTCCAAGGGTGAGGGCTGGCTAGGGGTCGCCCTGGAGGCACCTGTAGCCAGCTCTCATCCTCATTGAGCTGCTCCAAGGGTGAGGGCTGGCTAGGGGTCGCCCTGGAGGCACCTGTAGCCAGCTCTCATCCTCATTGAGCTGCTCCAAGCGTGAGGGCTGGCTAGGGGTCGCCCTGGAGGCACCTGTAGCCAGCTCTCATTCTCATTGAGCTGCTCCAAGGGTGAGGGCTGGCTAGGGGTCGCCCTGGAGTCACCTGTAGCCAGCTCTCATCCTCATTGAGCTGCTCCAAGGGTGAGGGCTGGCTAGGGGTCGCCCTGGAGGCACCTGTAGCCAGCTCTCATCCTCATTGAGCTGCTCCAAGGGTGAGGGCTGGCTAGGGGTCGCCCTGGAGGCACCTGTAGCCAGCTCTCATCCTCATTGAGCTGCTCCAAGGGTGAGGGCTGGCTACGGGTCGCCCTGGAGGCACCTGTAGCCAGCTCTCATCCTCATTGAGCTGCTCCAAGGGTGAGGGCTGGCTAGGGGTCGCCCTGGAGGCACCTGTAGCCAGCTCTCATCCTCATTGAGTTGCTCCAAGGGTGAGGGCTGGCTAGGGGTCGCCCTGGAGGCACCTGTAGCCAGCTCTCATCCTCATTGAGCTGCTCCAAGGGTGAGGGCTGGCTAGGGGTCGCCCTGGAGGCACCTGTAGCCAGCTCTCATCCTCATTGAGCTGCTCCAAGGGTGAGGGCTGGCTAGGGGTCGCCCTGGAGGCACCTGTAGCCAGCTCTCATCCTCATTGAGCTGCTCCAAGGGTGAGGGCTGGCTACGGGTCGCCCTGGAGGCACCTGTAGCCAGCTCTCATCCTCATTGAGCTGCTCCAAGGGTGAGGGCTGGCTAGGGGTCGCCCTGGAGGCACCTGTAGCCAGCTCTCATCCTCATTGAGCTGCTCCAAGGGTGAGGGCTGGCTAGGGGTCGCCCTGGAGGCACCTGTAGCCAGCTCTCATCCTCATTGAGCTGCTCCAAGGGTGAGGGCTGGCTAGGGGTCGCCCTGGAGGCACCTGTAGCCAGCTCTCATCCTCATTGAGCTGCTCCAAGGGTGAGGGCTGGCTAGGGGTCGCCATGGAGGCACCTGTAGCCAGCTCTCATCCTCATTGAGCTGCTCCAAGGGTGAGGGCTGGCTAGGGGTCGCCCTGGAGGCACCTGTAGCCAGCTCTCATCCTCATTGAGCTGCTCCAAGGGTGAGGGCTGGCTAGGGTTCGTCCTGGAGGCACCTGTAGCCAGCTCTCATCCTCATTGAGCTGCTCCAAGGGTGAGGGCTGGCTAGGGGTCGCCCTGGAGGCACCTGTAGCCAGCTCTCATCCTCATTGAGCTGCTCCAAGGGTGAGGGCTGGCTAGGGGTCGCCCTGGAGGCACCTGTAGCCAGCTCTCATCCTCATTGAGCTGCTCCAAGGGTGAGGGCTGGCTAGGGGTCGCCCTGGAGGCACCTGTAGCCAGCTCTCATCCTCATTGAGCTGCTCCAAGGGTGAGGGCTGGCTAGGGGTCGCCCTGGAGGCACCTGTAGCCAGCTCTCATCCTCATTGAGCTGCTCCAAGGGTGAGGGCTGGCTAGGGGTCGCCCTGGAGGCACCTGTAGCCAGCTCTCATCCTCATTGAGCTGCTCCAAGGGTGAGGGCTGGCTAGGGGTCGCCCTGGAGGCACCTGTAGCCAGCTCTCATCCTCATTGAGCTATTCCAAGGGTGAGGGCTGGCTACGTGTCGCCCTGGAGGCACTTGTAGCCAGCTCTCATCCTCATTGAGCGTGATAACGGACGCTGCGCTGAACGGCGGCGCATAGGAACGGGCGGTGAAATAAGCGCGCCAAAAAAAACTATAAAGTTTACGTTTTTTTTCCGTAATTCATCAGATGAGGGTGATAACGGACGCTACGCTGAACGGCGGCGCGTAGGAACGGGCGGTGAAATAAGCGCGCCAAAAAAACTATAAAGTTTACGTTTTTTTTCCGTAATTCATCAGATGAGCATGATAACGGACGCTGCGCTGAATGGCGGCGCGTAGGAACGGGCGGTGAAATAAGCGCGCCAAAAAAACTATAAAGTTTACTTTTTTTTTCCGTAATTCATCAGATGAGCGTGATAACGGATGCTGTGCTGAACGGCGACACGTAGGAACGGGCGATGAAATAAGTGCGCCAAAAAAACGATAAAGTTTACGTTTTTTTTCTGTAATTTATCAGATCAGCGTGATAACGGACGCAGCCCTTAACGGCGGCGTCAGAGCGACTTTTTTTTGTTGAAGATTGAATTTTAAGTGCTTTTGCTATCATCAAATCTGTAGCCAGCTCTCATCCTCATTGAGCTATTCCAAGGGTGAGGGCTGGCTAAGGGTCGCCCTGGAGGCACCTGTAGCCAGCTCTCATCCTCATTGAGCTGCTCCAAGGGTGAGGGCTGGCTAGGGGTCGCCCTGGAGGCACCTGTAGCCAGCTCTCATCCTCATTGAGCTGCTCCAAGGGTGAGGGCTGGCTAGGGGTCGCCCTGGAGGCACCTGTAGCCAGCTCTCATCCTCATTGAGCTGCTCCAAGGGTGAGGGCTGGCTAGGGGTCGCCCTGGAGGCACCTGTAGCCAGCTCTCATCCTCATTGAGCTGCTCCAAGGGTGAGGGCTGGCTAGGGGTCGCCCTGGAGGCACCTGTAGCCAGCTCTCATCCTCATTGAGCTGCTCCAAGGGTGAGGGCTGGCTAGGGGTCGCCCTGGAGGCACCTGTAGCCAGCTCTCATCCTCATTGAGCTGCTCCAAGGGTGAGGGCTGGCTAGGGGTCGCCCTGGAGGCACCTGTAGCCAGCTCTCATCCTCATTGAGCTGCTCCAAGGGTGAGGGCTGGCTAGGGGTCGCCCTGGAGGCACCTGTAGCCAGCTCTCATCCTCATTGAGCTGCTCCAAGGGTGAGGGCTGGCTAGGGGTCGCCCTGGAGGCACCTGTAGCCAGCTCTCATCCTCATTGAGCTGCTCCAAGGGTGAGGGCTGGCTAGGGGTCGCCCTGGAGGCACCTGTAGCCAGCTCTCATCCTCATTGAGCTATTCCAAGGGTGAGGGCTGGCTACGGGTATGCCCTGGAGGCACCTGTAGCCAGCTCTCATCCTCATTGAGCTATTCCAAGGGTGAGGGCTGGCTAGGGGTCGCCCTGGAGGCACCTGTAGCCAGCTCTCATCCTCATTGAGCTATTCCAAGGGTGAGGGCTGGCTACGTGTCGCCCTGGAGGCACCTGTAGCCAGCTCTCATCCTCATTGAGCTATTCCAAGGGTGAGGGCTGGCTAGGGGTCGCCCTGGAGGCACCTGTAGCCAGCTCTCATCCTCATTGAGCTATTCCAAGGGTGAGGGCTGGCTACGTGTCGCCCTGGAGGCACCTGTAGCCAGCTCTCATCCTCATTGAGCGTGATAACGGACGCTGCGCTGAACGGCGGAGCATAGGAACGGGCGGTGAAATAAGCGCGCCAAAAAAACTATAAAGTTTACGTTTTTTTTTCCGTAATTCATCAGATGAGGGTGATAACGGACGCTGCGCTGAACGGCGGCGCGTAGGAACGGGCGGTGAAATAAGCGCGCCAAAAAAACTATAAAATTTACGTTTTTTTTCCGTAATTCATCAGATGAGCGTGATAACGGAAGCTGAGCTGAACGGCGGCGCGTAGGAACGGGCGGTGAAATAAGCGCGCCAAAAAAGCTATAAAGTGTACGTTTTTTTTCCATAATTCATTAGATGAGCGTGATAACGGAAGCTGCGTTGAACGACGGCGCGTAGGAACGGGCGGTGAAATAAGCGCGCCAAAAAAACTATAAAGTTTACGTTTTTTTTCCGTAATTCATCAGATGAGCGTGATAACGGATGCTGCACTGAATGGCGGCGCGTAGGAACGGGCGGTGAAATAAGCGCGCCAAAAAAACTATAAAGTTTACGTTTTTTTTCCGTAATTCATCAGATGAGCGTGATAACGGAAGGTGCGCTGAACCGTGGCGCGTAGGAACGGGCGGTGAAATAAGCGCGCCAAAAAAACTATAAAGTTTACGTTTTTTTCCATAATTCATTAGATGAGCATGATAACGGAAGCTGCGCTGAACGGCGGCGCGTAGGAAAAGGCAGTGAAATAAGCGCGCCAAAAAAGCTATAAAGTTTCCTTTTTTTTTCCGTAATTTATCAGATGAGCGTGATAACGGACGCAGCCCTTAACGGCGGCGTCAGAGCGACTTTTTTTTGTTGCAGATTGAATTTTAAGTGCTTTTGGTATCATCAAACCTGTAGCCAGCTCTCATCCTCATTGAGCTATTCCAAGGGTGAGGGCTGGCTAGGGGTCGCCCTGGAGGCACCTGTAGCCAGCTCTCATCCTCATTGAGCTGTTCCAAGGGTGAGGGCTGGCTACGGGTCGCCCTGGAGGCACCTGTAGCCAGCTCTCATCCTCATTGAGCTGCTCCAAGGGTGAGGGCTGGCTAGGGGTCGCCCTGGAGGCACCTGTAGCCAGCTCTCATCCTCATTGAGCTATTCCAAGGGTGAGGGCTGGCTACGGGTCGTCCTGGAAGTACCTGTAGCCAGCTCTCATCAAGAAAAAGCTACGCCTACTAAGTTGCATTAACCAATCGGAGCAGATTCATGATTTACATTCAAATAAACCATCATTTTAGGAAAAGGAAAAGGAGTTTTGGAGGGAAGTTTAATTTGATCCAGTGCTCAGGAGCAACAAGGGTGATTAGTGCACAAGAGAAGCTGTGACCTTAGCCAATTACAACCATGCCGCCCAAAAGAAGGTAAGTACACCTGGTGGGATAGTGAGTGGGAGGGAAATATGAATCTGCAGAGGTATGTGTTGCTTCTAGAAATACTCTTTCTGGACACCATTGCAGCATGCATTCTGGGGTACACTGAGACCATGGGAGTATTTGCAGAAGAGGTTAACATACAGCATGTATTGGGATCAGGTGCCTAACTATACTGCAGCATCATCTGAGCTTGTACTGGAATCAGGTGTATAAGTATACTTGTACTCATATAGCTTGTACTGGAATCAGGTGTATAAGTATACTTGTACTCATATAGCTTGTACTGGAATCAGGTGTATAAGTATACTTGTACTCATATAGCTTGTACTGGAATCAGGTGTATAAGTATGCTTGTACTCATATAGTTTGTACTGGAATCAGGTGCCTAATCTGATGTCCTCTCTGTGACCTCTGCAAACTTTTTAGCTTGGTTGTATTACTGTGGTGGGGGGAGGGGGAAGGATTGCGGTGTGAAAGTGTATTATAACATCATGTTAAGGCTTGCAATTGTTCAGGCTCAGTCACAGAAAGGGTTTATGTTTTTGGTGCGGTCTTTCTGTATCTTTCAAAGTTTGCAGTGTGAAAAGGCTTTAAACTGTATATGTACTTGCTCGCTCACTCGTTTTTTCTCCTTTTTGACTGATAAATGAGTGCCGGTCATGTGCAAAACTGTATACGCATTTGCATAGTCAATACCACATTAATTTTTTGCACGGTATCTTTGTCAATCTAAATAATTCTTGCAAAACCTCAGATTTGCGCAAGATCTAGGAACATGCATATGATAAAAAAACGCATGTGTTATGTGCACAATATTGCCACAATTTGTGTAGTATGCTATAAAAGTGCATTAACTTGTGCTAAACAATTGCTCCTTAAAAAATTGTGTACGTTTGTCCGTTTTTGTGACCAAAAATGAGGTCTGGCTATTGGTGGTCAAAATACACTCTAGAGCCAGCCCTCATCTTTTTAAAAAAATCTATGGCAATGATGAGACGTGCCTTTTCTCATGAGCTGTGTATTTGTTGTAAAAAAAAATCAGATTTTTGAAATCCAGTTATCCTGCTGAAACATAAAAAATGCTGGTTGATATTAGTGGGTGGAAAAGCTAGATTCTCACTGATATTGTTCCTGATCTTCCATTTTTCTTTTTTACAGCGGCTTCAGGATGCTGAAGACATGTCCACTATGTTACAAAGCATTTACTCAACTGCCACAGCACCTTACACGACAATGCCTTAGATGCTGTACACAAGAGGAGAAGGATGCGCTAGTGAAAGAATCTAGAAACTCACTGATAGCAATTGCAACAAAAGGAACATATATCCCTTATGACAAGATTCCAGAGATCACTACAAAGGACGATCTTATCTCCTTCCTGGAGGACAGAGGGTTTATAGTACCCGAGAAACCAACTATGGCCAGGTATGCCCCACTAGCATCTTATTCTTTGAATACTGATGTTCATACTTGTGTAAGCTTTATAGATTTGCATATATGTTCTGAACTATGCCAAATAATCACGTGTATTTTATATTTACAGGATTGTTGAAGATGAGGGGGCATCACCTGTGCAGGAGGAGCTGACAGCCAGTGAGCAAGAGCTGCCTAATGAGGAGGAAGTGCTGCCTGTTGAGGAGGAAATGTCTACAGTCATCGAGGAGGAGTCGCCCGTCCCAGAGGAAGAGCCGCCCGTCCCAGAGGAAGAGCCGCCCGTCCCAGAGGAAGAGCTGTCCGTCACAGAGGAAGAGCCGTCCGTCACAGAGGAAGAGCCGCCCGTCACAGTGGAAGAGCCGCCCGTCCCAGAGGAAGAGCCGCCCGTCCCAGAGGAAGAGCCGTCCATCACAGAGGAAGAGCCGTCCGTCACAGTGGAAGAGCCGTCCGTCCCAGAGGAAGAGCCGCCCGTCACAGTGGAAGAGCCGCCCGTCCCAGAGGAAGAGCTGCCCGTCCCAGAGGAAGAGCCGCCCGTCCCAGAGGAAGAGCCGCCCGTCCCAGAGGAAGAGCCGCCCGTCCCAGAGGAAGAGCCGTCCGTCACAGAGGAAGAGCCGTCCGTCACAGAGGAAGAGCCGCCCGTCACAGTGGAAGAGCCGTCCGTCACAGAGGAAGAGCCGCCCGTCCCAGAGGATTATGATGTCTACAGGTCAGTGTAAATTTATACAAGGAATTTACTTTAATCCCTTGCTCAAACATTGCCTTGGCCTCAGCACATCCTGGCTTTTAGGCCACTTTAAAAAATTGTCAACACTGCTGGCCTACTCAAGATTGTACTTCACGTTATTACTAAGGATTTTTATAATTTACAGGACTGTTGAAGATGAGAAGCCATCTACATCAACTGGCACATCGGCACGCCGAGCCATATCAAATCCTGAATTGGTGCATCTTTCAGCTGCAGAAGACTATACATCCTCTGAAACATCCGACAGTGAAGCCGATCAACAACCAGAGACCAGAGAAAGAGAGGAAAATACCAGCCAAACAGATGAAGACAGGCCGAGGTCAGTTAGTGTGTGTAACATTCTCACTCATCATGCTTTTATATATATATACATATCTATATATATCTATATATATATATCTATATATATATATATCTATATATATATATATATATATATATTTATATATATATATATATTGAGCAAAAAAACAATACAAATAATGTTTAACTGGGACAATTAATAGCATATCCCACAACTTTACAGCCCTTACAAAGTAATTTTTTCTCCTATTTTAGGCAATAGATTTCCCTTCCATTGCAGCCATAAAACAGGATGCCAAAAAAGTGCCCTACACACAGACAGCTCTGTGGGGCACACAGCTTTGGCGGGGCATACTAAAATGCACTGCCATTACGATTTTCATCTGTGGGCCAGTAGAGGATGATGTACTAGCTTTACCCACAGATGAACTTCAGAACACGCAGTGTTCAGCAGTGGATGCTGCGTATAAAGGGCAGGCAGCCAGCAAAGTGCTGCTGCCAGTCAGAGCACTGGGGTCCACAGAAATCGGGCCTGGGGACACAGAAATGTTTACCACCCCTGACAACGGTGAGTGGAACCCCCAGCTGTCAAGGTCCCCGACATTTCCCCAGATTCTTCCACTGGGTGAGGGCCCCATGAATGCGTTGTTACAGGGAACCCTGGACTCACAGGCCCCATAGCGGCTGCATAGTCTACTGCCATTGGCAGGACGTCACTATATATATGCTGTATATGCTTACACAGTATTTTTCTCAAAGTTCTAATTTGTTTCTACTCTGACCTGTTGTTCTTTCTTCCAAATTTGTAGGATGACAAGCCAGAAATGGACTGTTGACAAGAGGATCAAAATGAAAGATGCAGGTTATTATGATCACCATTCTCTGTCTCATCCAATATTAAAAGGTTTTTCCTCTTATTTGCAGAACCATTGCAAGCTGGAAAGATACAAACAAATTGTTGAAAATGTGTCAAGGTTTTTATACTTTATGAACAAACGCCGTGTGAGCCTCAACTTTGCGACAAAGATTGAAAACGCCCATTTATTTTTCAAAAACCTTCAAGATCTCGGTCTGTGCAACCAAACTGTCACCAACTACATTAAGAATGTCCGGAAATTTGTACATTATCAACTATTTGCAACCAATTTACGCGATAAAAATGAAAAACTCTTCAAGGCAATGAAGTATTTCCAGTATGTGACTGCGGATATTCAGAAGAAATTTTCCAAGGGAGTTGCAAAAGAAGTTGTCAGCAAAAGGTATGTCAGCTAATTTTTATCCTTTCAGATGTATGCACAATTATTATTTTTTCTCTTTTCTCTCTCCCGCCAGGATTTTTCATACATGACTTAAAAATAGGCCTCACCTATCAGTCACATTTATTAATCTTTCTCTTAGGTACCTGGAGTTGCATAAATTGGACAAAACACCTCAGCAATGCCAGGAGATCCTGACCGTTGCAAAGCCAGCTTTCCTGCAAGCCATCGAGGATGTCCAAGGAGGATCCCGAAATGAAGTGCATCAGTTGGAGATTCTCTATTACCTTGAGGCCTTAATCATACTAAAACACTTACAAAGACCAGGAGTTGTCAGAAACATGACGGTAAGTAACAACCTACTCATTATCCTGATTTAAAGCCACATGTCTATCTAACTTTCCCATGTCTTGACTCACAGGTTTCTGAGTGGACAGAGAGGATGCGTCACATCTATCAAAATGAACAGCTAATAATTGTCGGAGTTAAATCCCATAAGACTGCTGCCCACCAAGTAGCCTGTTTTGTGCTTACTGAAGAAGAAGAAAAGGTAAGATGTTCCTGTCACTACGATGGCACCCACATTAGAGAGGGATCTGTTAGTTGTCATGACTTCAACCCGTAGGATTAGTGGCATTCTGTCCCTTTTAGTAGATCCTCCCTTTAACCAGATTTTACAGGACAACTTGGTGCTACATCCTCATGCAGGTGTGTTGGGAGTCTTTCCCTTATTTCCCTGCAGTATCCAGGATGCTAAACCATAGTATCGGTGTCCAGAATAGTGCATTTTCTTAACAATAATGCTTGTTGCAGCAGCATCCAGAATGCATTATCAGTAGGAACAGATATGCTCTCCCTTATCACAGATGTTCTGCACTTTAAATGAATGGTGGGCAGTTTATAGTCTGACATATGTTTGGTGTGAGGTGACTTTTCTATATATTTAGATTGTGTGGTTCCTATCATGCTCTGAAATCCAACTGAGGCGGAGGAGAGATACTGCCCTTTTAGTCTGTAGGTTTCGCTCTCCTGGTTAGGCACATCCCTCCCTCACGTTGGTGCGGTCATTGACTCCAGTAATTAATTTAGTCTATTTCAAATTTTCTTATCTTAATATTGAAGGGCCCAACTCAATTTTTATTAAGTGGTTTACTGTTTTTTGTTTTGTTTATTTACAGTGGTTTAACATCTACTTTAAAAAAGTGAGACGGGTGCTGGCCAAAAAAGACAGTCCAGATAAATTCTTCTTATCGACTACAGGAAGACAGATATATAATGTATCCACCGACCTTCATCGCTACCAGAAGAAGTAAGTCTTAAAAGTTAAAAATCCTACATATTAGATGTTGTGCCATGTATTTATGATCTACTCTATTGCTATCTAGGTACAAACTTAAATCCATCTCTAGTCAGGTGGCAAGAAAAACTTGTGAAACATGGACCGTGTCACATTTAACAGAGACACAGAGGTATCTTTTCTCCAAATATCTCAGTCATTCCAACATGACAGCAGAGAGGAATTACAGAGAAAAAACATTAGGAGACCTCTGCCAAGCATACACACTGGTCTTGGCAGCAGGGAAATCATCGGAAAATCAACCTCAACCCAGCAGCTCAAGGTAATTTATTGCAAAGCAGTTATGATCTATTTCACCAAATTGTTGATAAAATGTAATATTCTGTTTTCTATCTCCCCTAAAGAGAAGCAGAAGAGAGCAATGGAGAAGAGGAGCAAATGGTCCAGCAAGCTGAAGACTACAGTGCCCAGGGTGAAACAGAGGACCTCGGTGTGTCAAATTTAAATACTAAGACTCAAAGGTGGGTATATTATTAAATCAAGCAAGCTAGTAGGAGTTGGCAAACTGTACATAGCTTGTGATGTTATGGACAATGACTTGTTCTTCTGAGCATCCTCAGCACCTATACCCAGGCAAAGTGCTCTCAGTAGCGGCCACTTGTAGACAGTATGCGGAAGGGTATATTACAGGCGTTTATTGATGATATCTCCATCGCAGAACAAACCTCGATGCCTAAACTTTTAGGATTGATAGAAGATATCCTTATACCACTCTAAGTGCCCAGAAAATGTAATGTTATTATTTATATCAGGCGGAGAGCACCAATCGAACCTAGGGTCACAACAAGGTCCATGAAGACAGGGATGCAGTTGAGGAAAAGGAAACACCCAGGGTAATTGGTCAATATACTCATTCACATTGTCCTTGAACAATAAACATTTCGGTTTTAACATATGTATTCCCCTTCTTTCCTTTAAAGAGATTAAGAAGACGGCAGTGATCAGCTCCCAAGAAAGAATGAGGCGTTTCGGAGACTAAAGTTCCGGTCTTGTTAAAGTTTCTGAATTCATGTTTTATTTGTTTCTTTTCTATTCTAGGTTGTTCTACAATTCCAGGTGAACGGGGCCCTCGAAGCAATGGGAGAAGATTTTCTTTATTATAAACATTTGTACTGTTTGTATTAGTGTTAAAGGGATTCTGTCACCAGGTTTTAGCCATCTCATCTGAGCGCACCATAATGTGGACACAGACATCTTTATTCCAGTGATATATCACTTACTAGGCTGCTCAGTGTAGTTTGCATTAAAACACTGTTAAATCATCTGGAGATTATCATTAGAGCACTACTCCAGTAGTCCAGTCATACTTGGGAGCTGCCAAATCTGCAACAGAGAAAACAGTAATTTTATCAAAATGACAGCAAGGAGCTCAGTAAGTGAAACATTGCTGGATCAGGATTTCTATCTCTACATTATGCTGCTGTCCGATGGGATGTCAAAAACCTGGTGACAGAGTCCTTTTAATAACTATTTTAAAGATAAATATAAAGTGGAAGTCCTATGGCTATGATGAAACAATTCTGACAACTGTTCAAATGGCACAATCATTTACTACCGTCAGGTTTCTGAGCCGTTTAGTCTAATGCTTTGTCAGTATTACTAGAATCCATAATAATTTAAAGGTCAGGTAGCCATAAAAGTGCTCCTGCCAGTCAGAGCAGTGCAGTCCCTGGAAATCAGGCCTAGGGAAGCAGAATATATTACCATCCCTAACAACGGTAAGCATGACCCCCAGCTGTCCAGCAACCCGACATGTAGAACTGCCTATAAAAATGACCATTTGTCCAGTCAGTGCATCACTCTCTGGTGCCCTTTTACACTGGCACACTGCTTTCTGTCTCTCTCTCTTTCTCTCTCTCCAGTGCAATGCTCTCTGGTGCTCTTTCACTCTCTTTCCAGTGCACCACTCTCTGATGTGTTCTCTTTCTCCCTACTGCACCGCTCTCTGGCACTCCTCTGTCTTTATAGTGCAGTGCTCTCTTTTGTGCTCTCTCAGTCTCCAGTGCATCACTGGCGCTCACTTTTGATCTCTCCCCATTGCACCACTCTCTCGCATGCTCTCTCTCTGGTGCTTTCTTTCCATCCAAAGTGCCTTTTTTTGTCTCTGTGCCTTCACGAGCCTCTCAATCTCTGTCTTTGCCCATCTGTGGCTCTCTATCGGTCTCTGTGCCTCTCTGTCCCTCCCTGTGCTTCTATTTACCTTTTGCATCCCTCTATGTGCCTACCTTTGCCCCTTTGCTCCCCTCTTTGCCTCTATGTGCCTCTCAATGACTCTCTCTCATGCACACCTCTTCCTGTAGGTCAAAGGTAAGAAGCACTACTCAAGTTGCAGCAGAGAAGATTAATTGGTAAGTAACCACAAAGCTACACAGTGTTTAACACTTGTGTATTTTTTAAGAATCTTGTTCCTGTAGGATGCTTCCTGAACATTAAAGTGAATTGTCAGGAAACATCTTTAAGCTACAGGATCCTTGAAAAATATGCAAGTTTTTATTGGATGATTTGTCAGGCTATCAACAATCACACAGGGCCACAGGCCCGTCAACAGGGCAATAGCCCACTCCACAAGGCCAATGACCCTTTGCAAAGGGCCAGAGGTCCCTTTCCGCAGTGCCATAGGCATTTCCACAGGGCCATAACCCACTCCAGCTCTCTCCACAGGGCAACAGGCCCATTTGAAGGGCCACAGATCCCTCTTCAGGGTCACAGGCCTTTCCACAGGGCCGCACCCACCTTCAGCTCTCTCCACAGGGCCATAGGCCCTTTCCTCAGGGCCACAAGCCCCTCCAGCTCTCTCCACAGGGCAACAGACCACTATACAGGGTCACAGGCCTTTCCACAGGGCCACAAGCCCCTTCAGCTCTCTCCACAGGACCACAGGCTCCTACCGGGCCACAGGCCTTTACACAGTGCCACAAGCCCCTCCAGCTCTTTCCACAGGCAATCATGTTGCATGTTGTTTACTGCAAAAGACTTCATAGGCCCCAATCTTACTCCAGAGCCTTCCACAGGCCCCTCCAGCCCACTCCACATGGCCTTTTTAGCAGAGCAAAACTCCCTCCAGCTCTCTTTACATCACTACATGCCCCTCTGCGGGCAAACAACCCCTTCAACTCTCTCCACAGTACCATAGGCTCCTTCTGCCGGGCCACAAGCATTTCCACAGGGCCACAATCCCCTCCAACTCTTCTCCACAGGACAACAAGCTCTCATTACAGGGCCATAGCTCCCCTCCACAGGGCCAAATGCACTTTCTGCATGGACACAGCCCCATTTAGCTCTCTCCACAGAGACACAAGGCCCGTCTGCAGAGCACAAGCCCCCTCTTCAAGGCCAAAAGGCCTTTCTACATGGCCATAGTCATTTCCATAGGGCACGAGCCCCTCCAGCTCTCTCCACAGGGCAACGGACCCCTATACAGGGTCACAGGCCTTTCCACAGGGCCACAACACCTTCAGCTCTCTCCACATGACCACAGGCTCCTACTGGGCCACAGGCCTTTCCACAGTGCCACAAGCCCCTCCAGCTCTCTCCACAGGCAATCATGTTGCATGTTGTTTACTGCAAAGGACTTCATAGGCCCAAATCTTACTCCAGAGCCTTCGAAAGGCTCCTCCAGCCCGCTCCACATGGCCTTTTCGTCAGGACACAACTCCCTCCAGCTCTCTTTACATCGCCACATGCTCCTCAGCGGGGCCACAGACACCTATACAGGGTCACAGGCCTTTCCACAGGGCCTCAACCCCTTCAGCTGTCTCCACAGGACCACAGGCTTTTCCACAGCCCACAACTCCTTCCAGCTCTCACCACAGGGCCACAGCCCCTTCCACAGGGCTAAAGGGCGTATCCATAGGGCCACAGACCTTTCCACAGGGCCACAACACCCTCCAGCTCTCTCCACAGGACAAGAAGCTCTCTTTACAGGGCCATAGCTCACCTCCACAGGGCCAAAAGCACTTTCCACACGGCCACAATTCCCAACAGCTCTCTCCACAGAGTCACAGGGCCCGTCTGCAGGGCACAAGCCCCCTCTTCAAGGCCAAAAGGCCTTTCTACATGGCCATAGTCATTTCCATAGGGCACGAGCCCCTCCAGCTCTCTCCACAGGGCAACGGACCCCTATACAGGGTCACAGGTCTTTCCACAGGGCCACAATCCCCTCCAACTCTTCTCCACAGGACAACAAGCTCTCTTTACCGGGCCATAGCTCCCCTCCACAGGGCCAAATGCACTTTCTGCATGGCCACAGCCCCCTTTAGCTCTCTCCACAGAGACACAAGGCCCGTCTGCAGGGCACAAGCCCCCTCTTCAAGGCCAAAAGGCCTTTCTACAGGGCCATAGTCATTTCCATAGGGCACAAGCCCCTCCAGCTCTCTCCACAGGGCAACGGACCTCTATACAGGGTCACAGGCCTTTCCACAGGGCCACAACACCTTCAGCTCTCTCCACAGGACCACAGGCTCCTACTGGGCCACAGGCCTTTCCACAGTGCCACAAGCCCCTCCAGTTCTCTCCACAGGCAATCATGTTGCATGTTGTTTACTGCAAAGGACTTCATAGGCCCAAATCTTACTCCAGAGCCTTCCACAGGCCTCTCCAGCCCGCTCCACATGGCCTTTTCCTCAGGCCACAACTCCCTCCAGCTCTCTTTACATCGCCACATGCCCCTCTGCGGGGCCACAGACCCCTATACAGGGTCACAGGCCTTTCCACAGGGCCTCAACCCCTTCAGCTGTCTCCACAGGACCACAGGCTTTTCCACAGCCCACAACTCCTTCCACCTCTCACCACAGGGCCACAGCCCCTTCCACAAGGCTAAAGGGCCTATTCATAGGGCCACAGACCTTTCCACAGGGCCACAACACCCTCCAGCTCTCTCCACAGGACAAGAAGCTCTCTTTACAGGGCCATAGCTCACCTCCACAGGGCCAAATGCACTTTCCACACGGCCACAACTCCCAACAGCCCTCTCCACAGTGTCACAGGGCCCGTCTGCAGGGCACAAGCCCCCTCTTCAAAGCCAAAAGGCCTTTCTACATGGCCATAGTCATTCCCATAGGGCACAAGCACCTCCAGCTCTCTCCACAGGGCAACGGAGCCCTGTACAGGGTCACAGGCCTTTCCACAGGGCCACAAAACCTTCAGCTCTCTCCACAGGCAATCATGTTGCATGTTGTTTACTGCAGAGGACTTCATAGGCCCAAATCTTACTCCAGAGCCTTCCACGGGCCCCTCCAGCCCACTCCACATGGCCTTTTCCTCAGGCCACAACTCCCTCCAGCTCTCTTTACATCGCCACATGCCCCTCTGCGGGGCCACAGACCCCTATACAGCGTCACATGCCTTTCCACAGGGCCTCAACCCCTTCAGCTCTCTCCACAGGACCGCTGCCTCCTTCTGCCGGGCTACAAGCCTTTCCACAGGGCCACAATCCCCTCCAACTCTTCTCCGCAGGACAACAAGCTCTCTTTACCGGGCCATAGCTCCCCTCCACATGCACTTTCTGCATGGACACAGCCCCCTTTAGCTCTCTCCACAGAGACACAAGGCCCGTCTGCAGGGCACAAGCCCCCTCTTCAAGGCCAAAAGGCCTTTCTACATGGCCATAGTCATTTCCATTGGGCACGAGCCCCTCCAGCTCTCTCCACAGGGCAACGGACCCCTATACAGGGTCACAGGCCTTTCCACAGGGCCACAACACCTTCAGCTCTCTCCACAGGACCACAGGCTCCTACTGGGCCACAGGCCTTTCTACAGTGCCACAAGCCCCTCCAGCTCTCTCCACAGGCAATCTTGTTGCATATTGTTTACTGCAAAGGACTTCATAGGCCCAAATCTTACTCCAGAGCCTTCCACAGGCCTTTCCAGCCCGCTCCACATGGCCTTTTCCTCACGCCACAACTCCCTCCAGCTCTCTTTACATCGCTACATGCCCCTCTGCGGGGCCACAGACCCCTATACAGGGTCACAGGCCTTTCCACAGGGCCTCAACCCCTTCAGCTGTCTCCACAGGACCACAGGCTTTTCCACAGCCCACAACTCCTTCCACCTCTCACCACAGGGCCACAGCCCCTTCCACAAGGCCAAAGGGCCTATCCATAGGGCCACAGACCTTTCCACATGGCCACAACACCCTCCAGCTCTCTCCACAGGACAAGAAGCTCTCTTTACAGGGCCATAGCTCACCTCCACAGGGCCAAATGCACTTTCCACACGGCCACAACTCCCAACAGCCCTCTCCACAGAGTCACAGGGCCCGTCTGCAGGGCACAAGCCCCCTCTTCAAAGCCAAAAGGCCTTTCTGCATGGCCATAGTCATTTCCATAGGGCACGAGCCCCTCCAGCTCTCTCCACAGGGCAACGGACCGCTATACAGGGTCACAGGCCTTTCCACAGGGACACAACACCTTCAGCTCTCTCCACAGGACCACAGGCTCCTACCCGGCCACAGGCTTTTACACAGTGCTACAAGTCCCTCTAGCTCTCTCCACAGGCAATCATGTTGCATGTTGTTTACCGAAAAAAGGACTTCATAGGCCCAAATCTTACTTCAGACCCTTCCACAGGCCCCTCCAGCCCGCTCCACATGGCCTTTTCCGCAGGCCACAACTCCCTCCAGCTCTCTTTACATCGCCACATGCCCCTCTGCGGGGCCACAGACCCCTATACAGGGTCACAGGCCTTTCCACAGGGCCTCAACCCCTTCAGCTCTCTCCACAGGACCACTGGCTCCTTCTGCCGGGCCACAAGCATTTCCACAGGGCCACAATCCCCTCGAACTCTTCTCCACAGGACAACAAGCTCTCTTTACAGGGCCATAGCTCCCCTCCACAGGGCCAAATGCACTTTCTGCACGGCCACAGCCCCCTTTAGCTCTCTCCACAGAGACACAGGGCCCATCTGCAGGACACAAGCCCCCTCTTCAAGGCCAAAGGGCCTTTCTACATGGCCATAGTCATTTCCATAGGGCACAAGCCCCTCCAGCTCTCTCCACAGGGCAACGGACCCCTATACAGGGTCACAGGCCTTTCCACAGGGCCACAACACCTTCAGCTCTCTCCACAGGACCACAGGCTACTACTGGGCCACAGGTCTTTCCACAGTGCCACAAGCACCATCCAGCTCTCTCCACAGGCAATCATGTTGCACTTTTGCAACAAGAGTCAATTTTTGTTGCAGTTCGGCAACATTGGAGTCAACCCTGTTGCAAATCGGACACGAAGCTTGAAAATTTAGATGTTTACTGCAAAGGACTTCATAGGCCCAAATCTTACTCCAGAGCCTTCCACAGGCCCCTCCAGCACGCTCCACATGGCCTTTTCCGCAGGCCACAACTCCCTCCAGCTCTCTTTACATCGCCACATGCCCCTCTGCGGGGCCACAGACCCCTATACAGGGTCACAGGCCTTTCCACAGGAACTCAATCCCTTCAGCTCTCTCCACAGGACCACAGACTTTTCCACAGCCCACAACTCCTTCCAGCTCTCACCAGAGGGCCACAGCCCCTTCCACAAGGCTAAAGGGCCTATCCATAGGGCCACAGACATTTCCACAGGGCCACAACACCCTCCAGCTCTCTCCACAGGAAAAGAAGCTCTCTTTACAGGGCCATAGCTCACCTCCACAGGGCCAAATGCACTTTCCACACGGCCACAACTCCCAACAGCTCTCTCCACAGAGTCACAAGGCCCGTCTGCAGGGCACAAGCCCCCTCTTCAAGGCCAAAAGGCCTTTCTACATGGCCATAGTCATTTCCATAGGGCACGAGCCCCTCCAGCTCTCTCCACAGGGCAACGGACCCCTATACAGGGTCACAGGCCTTTCCCCAGGGCCACAATCCCCTCCAACTCTTCTCCACACGACAACAAGCTCTCTTTACCGGGCCATAGCTCCCCTCCACAGGGCCAAATGCACTTTCTGCATGGCCACAGCCCCCTTTAGCTCTCTCCACAGAGACACAAGGCCCGTCTGCAGGGCACAAGCCCCCTCTTCAAGGCCAAAAGGCCTTTCTACATGGCCATAGTCATTTCCATAGGGCACAAGCCCCTCCAGCTCTCTCCACAGGGCAACGGACCCCTATACAGGGTCACAGGCCTTTCCACAGGGCCACAACACTTTCAGCTCTCTCCACAGGACCACAGGCTCCTACTGGGCCACAGGCCTTTCCACGGTGCCACAAGCCCCTCCAGCTCTCTCCACAGGCAATCATGTTGCATGTTGTTTACTGCAAAGGACTTCATAGGCCCAAATCTTACTCCAGAGCCTTCCACAGGCCTTTCCAGCCCACTCCACATGGCCTTTTCCTCAGGCCACAACTCCCTCCAGCTCTCTTTACATCGCCACATGCACCCTCTGCGGGGCCACAGACCCCTATACAGGGTCACAGGCCTTTCCACAGGGCCTCAACCCCTTCAGCTCTCTCCACAGGACCACTGGCTCCTTCTGCCGGGCCACAAGCATTTCCACAGGGCCACAATCCCCTCCAACTCTTCTCCACAGGACAACAAGCTCTCTTTAAAGAGCCATAACTCCCCTCCACAGGGCCAAATGCACTTTCTGCACGGCCACAGCCCCCTTTAGCTCTCTCCACAGAGACACAGGGCCCGTCTGCAGGACACAAGCCCCCTCTTCAAGGCCAAAGGGCCTTTCTACATGGCCATAGTCATTTCCATAGGGCACAAGCCCCTCCAGCTCTCTCCACAGGGCAACGGACCCCTATACAGGGTCACAGGCCTTTCCACAGGGCCACAACACCTTCAGCTCTCTCCACAGGACCACAGGCTACTACCGGGCCACAGGTCTTTCCACAGTGCCACAAGCACCATCCAGCTCTCTCCACAGGCAATCATGTTGCACTTTTGCAACAAGAGTCAATTTTTGTTGCAGTTCGGCAACATTGGAGTCAACCCTGTTGCAAATCGGACACGAAGCTTGAAAATTTAGATGTTTACTGCAAAGGACTTCATAGGCCTTCATCTTACTCCAGAGCCTTCCACAGGCCCCTCCAGCACGCTCTACATGGCCTTTTCCACAGGCCACAACTCCATCCAGCTCTCTTTACATCGCCACATGCCCCTCTGCGGGGCAACAGACCCCTATACAGGGTCACAGGCCTCTCCACAGGGCCTCAACCCCTTCAGCTCTCTCCACAGGACCACTGGCTCCTTCTGCCGGGCCACAAGCCTTTCCACAGGGCCCCAATCCCCTCCAATTCCACAGGACAACAGGCTCTCTTTACAGGGCCATAGCTCCCCTCCACAGGGCCAAATGCACTTTCCACATGGCCACAACCCCCTCCAGCTCTCTACACAGAGTCATGGGGCCCGTCTGCAGGGCACAAGACCCTTCATCAAGGCCAAGGGGCCTTTCTACAGGGCCACTGGCCTTTAAATAGTGCCACAACCTCCTCTGGCTCTCTCAAGAGGGCCACAGGCTCCTTCTACAGGGCAAGGGCCCCCTCCACAAGGCCAAAGGCCCTTTGCAAAGGGCCATAGGTCCATTCCACAGGGCCATAGTCATTTCCATAGGGCCATAACCCCCCTCAAGCTCTCTCCACAGAACCGCAGGCTCCTTCTACAGGTTTACAGGCATATACACAGGGCCACATCCGCCTTCACCTCTCTCCACAAGGCGACAGGGCCCTTTCACTGTGTCATAGGCCTTTCCATAAGGCCACAACCCCCTCTGTCTCTCTCAAAAAGGACAGAGGCTCCCTTTACAAGGCAACAGCCCCCTCCACAAGGCCAAAGGCCTTTTTCAAAGGGCCACAGGTCCCTTTCGCAGGGCCATAGGCATTTCCCCAAGGCAATAACCCCCTCCAGCTCTCTCCACAGGACCACAGGCTCCTTCTACAAGACTACAACCCCTTTGAGCTCTTTCATCAGGGCCACAGCCTCCTCCGCCCCCCTTTAATCAGTTAAAAGGGCTCAATTGAGTGACCACAACACCTTCAGCTCTCTCCACAGGACCACAGGCTCCTACTGAGCCACAGGACTTTCCACAGTGCCACAAGCCCCTCTAGCTCTCTCCACAGGCAATCATGTTGCATGTTTTTTACTGCAAAGGACTTCATAGGCCAAAATCTTACTCCAGAGCCTTCCACAGGCCCCTCCAGCCGGCTCCACATGGCCTTTTCCTCAGGCCACAACTCCCTCCAGCTCTCTTTACATCGCCACATGCCCCTCTGCGGGGCCACAGACCCCTATACAGGGTCACTGGCCTTTCCACAGGGCCTCAACCCCTTCAGCTCTCTCCACAGGACCACAGGCTTTTCCACAGCCCACAACTCCTTCCAGCTCTCACCACAGGGCCACAGCCCCTTCCACAAGGCTAAAGGGCCTATCCATAGGGCCACAGACCTTTCCACAGAGCCACAACACGCTCCAGCTCTCTCCACAGGACAAGAAGCTCTCTTTACAGGGCCATAGCTCACCTCCACAGGGCCAAATGCACTTTCCACACGGCCACAACTCCCAACAGCCCTCTCCACAGAGTCACAGGGCCCGTCTGCAGGGCACAAGCCCCTCTTCAAGGCCAAAAGGCCTTTCTACATGGCCATAGTCATTCCCATAGGGCACGAGCACCTCCAGCTCTCTCCACAGGGCAACGGACCCCTGTACAGGGTCACAGTCCTTTCCACAGGGCCACAACAGCTTCAGCTCTCTCCACAGGCAATCATGTTGCATGTTGTTTACTGCAGAGGACTTCATAGGCCCAAACCTTACTCCAGAGCCTTCCACAGGCCCCTCCAGCCCGCTCCACATGGCCTTTTCCTCAGGCCACAACTCCCTCCAGCTCTCTTTACATCGCCACATGCCCCTCTGCGGGGCCACAGACCCCTATACAGGGTCACATGCCTTTCCACAGGGCCTCAACCCCTTCAGCTCTCTCCACAGGACCACTGCCTCCTTCTGCCGGGCTACAAGCCTTTCCACAGGGCCACAATCCCCTCCAACTCTTCTCCACAGGACAACAAGCTCTCTTTACAGGGCCATAGCTCCCCTCCACAGGGCCAAATGCACTTTCTGCACGGCCACAGCCCCCTTTAGCTCTCTCCACAGAGACACAAGGCCCGTCTGCAGGGCACAAGCCCCCTCTTCAAGGCCAAAAGGCCTTTCTACATGGCCATAGTCATTTCCATAGGGCACGAGCCCCTCCAGCTCTCTCCACAGGGCAACGGACCGCTATACAGGGTCACAGGCCTTTCCACAGGGCCACAACACCTTCAGCTCTTCCACATGACCACAGGCTCCAGCCCGGCCACAGGCCTTTCCACAGTGCTAGAAGTCCCTCCAGCTCTCTCCACAGGCAATCATGTTTCATGTTGTTTACCGCAAAAGGACTTCATAGGCCCAAATCTTACTTCAGACCCTTCCACAGGCCCCTCCAGCCCTCTCCACATGGCCTTTTCCACAGGCCACAACTCCCTCCAGCTCTCTTTACATCGCCACATGCCCCTCTGTGGGGCCACAGACCCCTATACAGGGTCACAGGCCTTTCCACAGGACCTCAACCCCTTCAGCTCTCTCCACAGGACCACAGACTTTTCCACAGCCCACAACTCCTTCCAGCTCTCACCAGAGGGCCACAGCCCCTTCCACAAGGCTAAAGGGCCTATCCATAGGGCCACAACACCCTCCAGCTCTCTCCACAGGACAAGAAGCTCTCTTTACAGGGCCATAGCTCACCTCCACAGGGCCAAATGCACTTTCCACACGGCCACAACTCCCAACAGCTCTCTCCACAGAGTCACAAGGCCCGTCTGCAGGGCACAAGCCCCCTCTTCAAGGCCAAAAGGCCTTTCTACATGGCCATAGTCATTTCCATAGGGCACAAGCCCCTCCAGCTCTCTCCACAGGGCAACGGACCCCTATACAGGGTCACAGGCCTTTCCCCAGGGCCACAATCCCCTCCAACTCTTCTCCACACGACAACAAGCTCTCTTTACCGGGCCATAGCTCCCCTCCACAGGGCCAAATGCACTTTCTGCATGGCCACAGCCCCCTTTAGCTCTCTCCACAGAGACACAAGGCCCGTCTGCAGGGCACAAGCCCCCTCTTCAAGGCCAAAAGGCCTTTCTACATGGCCATAGTCATTTCCATAGGGCACAAGCCCCTCCAGCTCTCTCCACAGGGCAACGGACCCCTATACAGGGTCACAGGCCTTTCCACAGGGCCACAACACTTTCAGCTCTCTCCACAGGACCACAGGCTCCTACTGGGCCACAGGCCTTTCCACAGTGCCACAAGCCCCTCCAGCTCTCTCCACAGGCAATCATGTTGCATATTGTTTACTGCAAAGGACTTCATAGGCCCAAATCTTACTCCAGAGCCTTCCACAGGCCTTTCCAGCCCACTCCACATGGCCTTTTCCTCAGGCCACAACTCCCTCCCGCTCTCTTTACATCGCCACATGCACCCTCTGCGGGGCCACAGACCCCTATACAGGGTCACAGGCCTTTCCACAGGGCCTCAACCCCTTCAGCTCTCTCCACAGGACCACTGGCTCCTTCTGCCGGGCCACAAGCATTTCCACAGGGCCACAATCCCCTCCAACTCTCTACACAGGACAACTAGCTCTCTTTACAGGGCTATAGCTCCCCTCCACAGGGCCAAATGCACTTTCCACACGGCCAAAATCCCCTCCAGCTCTCTCCACAGAGTCACGGGGCTCGTCTGCAGGGCACAAGCCCCTTCATCAAGGCCAAAGGGCCTTTCTACAGGGCTACTGGCCTTTAAATAGGGCCACAACCCCCTCTGGTACTCTCAACAGGGCCACAGGCTCCTTCTACAGGCGTACAGGCATTTACACAGGGCCACGACCACCTTTACCTCTCTCCACAGGGCAACAGGGCCCTTTCACTATGCAATAAGCCTTTCCATAAGGCCACAACCCCCTCTCTCTCTCTCAAAAAGGACAGAGGCTCCCTTTACAAGGAAACCCCCTCCACAAGGCCAAAGTCCTTTTTCAAAGGGCCACAGGTCCCTTCCACAGGGCCATAGGCATTTCCCCAAGGCAATAGCCCCCTCCAGCTCTCTCCACAGGACCACAGGCTCCTTCTACAAGGCTACAACCCATTTCAGCTCTTTCATCAGGGCCACAGCCCCCTCCACCCCTCTTTAATCAGTTAAAAGGACTCATTTGAGTGACCTATTGACCATTGGTCAGCTCGAGTAAAGGAACCTGATATAGTATACTGCACTGTTTAATATTCTTTTTTTTCTTTACACAGGTTGAATGCTGGCAAAGAAATGTCACCTATGCCATGCTCCTTTATACCAGTTTTCTTGATTGACATGTTATTTTTGGAGCCAAATGAGAAAATTGGGAAATAGAAAGCTCCCCCCTCCTTTCAATCAGTGGATCCGGTCAGGTGCTCAGTGGCGGTAGGCCACCGCCTGGAAGCCAAACATGAAAAAAGGAATGCTGGCACCGGTTTCCATATGATGAATTTTACTTTATTCCATGAAGATCAATACATTAAAAAGAAGGCATCTTTACAGGCAATCCGCCATCATGTCATTTTTGGTTTAAGCCTAATTTCTTTCAATAAATAAAATGGAATAAATGTGTCACTTTTTTGCCTATACTAGTAGTTGTGGGGTATTATGACATCACAATAGAATTAATACTTACCCTTTCCGATGCCTTTTAGGGCTATCCGGTGCAGAACCAAGGCCAAATACCAACCGACAGGACCTTCATGTGACATCATGGAAGGTCCTGTCGCTCAGGACGTGGCTTTGGCTCTGCACCGGATAGACCGAAAAGGCGTCTGAAAGGGTAAGTATTAATTCTTTATTATTTTTAATACATCTGTATTTATTTAATTTTGATTTCGTACTGTATAGTAATACATTACAAAATGAAATGGGGGCTGGCAGACATGTCACAAAGGGGAGGAGGAACAGGATTCTTCTTCCACCTCTGTGACATCACTTCTCCTCCGGACCGGGTGGTGTGTGAACACAGCCTCAGGCTGCGTGCCCACGTAGCGATTTACAAGCGTATATGTTGCGTAATTTACGCAGCGGAAACGCTTGTGAAACACTTGATAATCTGCACCCCATGGTACTCAGTGGCATTCCGCAATGTTAATGCCCATGCTGTAGATTTTTACGCAGCGTTTCTGCTGCGCTTAAAAATCCTTTCCACAGGGCCACAACACATTCAGCTCTCTCCACAGGACCACAGGCTCCTACCCGGCCACAGGCCTTTCCACAGTGCTACGAGTCCCTCCAGCTCTCTCCACAGGCAATCATGTTGCATGTTGTTTACCGCAAAAGGACTTCATAGGCCCAAATCTTACTTTAGACCCTTCCACAGGCCCCTCCAGCCCGCTCCACATGGCCTTTTCCGCAGGCCACAACTCCCTCCAGCTCTCTTTACATCGCCACATGCCCCTCTGCGGGGCCACAGACCCCTATACAGGGTCACAGGCCATTCCACAGGGCCACAATCCCCTCCAACTCTTCTCCACAGGACAACAAGCTCTCTTTACCGGGCCATAGCTCCCCTCCACAGGGCCAAATGCACTTTCTGCACGGCCACAGCCCCCTTTAGCTCTCTCCACAGAGACACAAGGCCCGTCTGCAGGGCACAAGCCCCCTCTTCAAGGCCAAAAGGCCTTTCTACATGGCCATAGTCATTTCCATAGGGCACGAGCCCCTCCAGCTCTCTCCACAGGGCAACGGACCGCTATACAGGGTCACAGGCCTTTCCACAGGGCCACAACACCTTCAGCTCTTCCACAGGACCACAGGCTCCAGCCCGGCCACAGGCCTTTCCACAGTGCTACAAGTCCCTCCAGCTCTCTCCACAGGCAATCATGTTTCATGTTGTTTACCGCAAAAGGACTTCATAGGCCCAAATCTTACTTCAGACCCTTCCACAGGCCCCTCCAGCCCGCTCCACATGGCCTTTTCCGCAGGCCACAACTCCCTCCAGCTCTCTTTACATCGCCACATGCCCCTCTGCGGGGCCACAGACCCCTATACAGGGTCACAGGCCTTTCCACAGGAACTCAACCCCTTCAGCTCTCTCCACAGGACCACAGACTTTTCCACAGCCCACAACTCCTTCCAGCTCTCACCAGAGGGCCACAGCCCCTTCCACAAGGCTAAAGGGCCTATCCATAGGGCCACAGACATTTCCACAGGGCCACAACACCCTCCAGCTCTCTCCACAGGACAAGAAGCTCTCTTTACAGGGCCATAGCTCACCTCCACAGGGCCAAATGCACTTTCCACACGGCCACAACTCCCAACAGCTCTCTCCACAGAGTCACAAGGCCCGTCTGCAGGGCACAAGCCCCCTCTTCAAGGCCAAAAGGCCTTTCTACATGGCCATAGTCATTTCCATAGGGCACGAGCCCCTCCAGCTCTCTCCACAGGGCAACGGACCCCTATACAGGGTCACAGGCCTTTCCCCAGGGCCACAATCCCCTCCAACTCTTCTCCACACGACAACAAGCTCTCTTTACCGGGCCATAGCTCCCCTCCACAGGGCCAAATGCACTTTCTGCATGGCCACAGCCCCCTTTAGCTCTCTCCACAGAGACACAAGGCCCGTCTGCAGGGCACAAGCCCCCTCTTCAAGGCCAAAAGGCCTTTCTACATGGCCATAGTCATTGCCATAGGGCACAAGCCCCTCCAGCTCTCTCCACAGGGCAACGGACCCCTATACAGGGTCACAGGCCTTTCCCCAGGGCCACAATCCCCTCCAACTCTTCTCCACACGACAACAAGCTCTCTTTACCGGGCCATAGCTCCCCTCCACAGGGCCAAATGCACTTTCTGCATGGCCACAGCCCCCTTTAGCTCTCTCCACAGAGACACAAGGCCCGTCTGCAGGGCACAAGCCCCCTCTTCAAGGCCAAAAGGCCTTTCTACATGGCCATAGTCATTTCCATAGGGCACAAGCCCCTCCAGCTCTCTCCACAGGGCAACGGACCCCTATACAGGGTCACAGGCCTTTCCACAGGGCCACAACACTTTCAGCTCTCTCCACAGGACCACAGGCTCCTACTGGGCCACAGGCCTTTCCACGGTGCCACAAGCCCCTCCAGCTCTCTCCACAGGCAATCATGTTGCATGTTGTTTACTGCAAAGGACTTCATAGGCCCAAATCTTACTCCAGAGCCTTCCACACGCCTTTCCAGCCCACTCCACATGGCATTTTCCTCAGGCCACAACTCCCTCCAGCTCTCTTTACATCGCCACATGCACCCTCTGCGGGACCACAGACCCCTATACAGGGTCACAGGCCTTTCCACAGGGCCTCAACCCCTTCAGCTCTCTCCACAGGACCACTGGCTCCTTCTGCCGGGCCACAAGCATTTGCACAGGGCCACAATCCCCTCCAACTCTTCTCCACAGGACAACAAGCTCTCTTTACAGAGCCATAACTCCCCTCCAAAGGGCAACGGACCCCTATACAGGGTAACAGGCCTTTCCACAGGGCCACAACACCTTCAGCTCTCTCCACAGGACCACAGGCTACTACCGGGCCACAGGTCTTTCCACAGTGCCACAAGCACCATCCAGCTCTCTCCACAGGCAATCATGTTGCACTTTTGCAACAAGAGTCAATTTTTGTTGCAGTTCGGCAACATTGGAGTCAACCCTGTTGCAAATCGGACACGAAGCTTGAAAATTTAGATGTTTACTGCAAAGGACTTCATAGGCCTTCATCTTACTCCAGAGCCTTCCACAGGCCCCTCCAGCACGCTCCACATGGCCTTTTCCACAGGCCACAACTCCATCCAGCTCTCTTTACATCGCCACATGCCCCTCTGCGGGGCAACAGACCCCTATACAGGGTCACAGGCCTCTCCACAGGGCCTCAACCCCTTCAGCTCTCTCCACAGGACCACTGGCTCCTTCTGCCGGGCCACAAGCCTTTCCACAGGGCCACAATCCCCTCCAATTCCACAGGACAACAGGCTCTCTTTACAGGGCCATAGCTCCCCTCCACAGGGCCAAATGCACTTTCCACATGGCCACAACCCCCTCCAGCTCTCTACACAGAGTCATGGGGCCCGTCTGCAGGGCACAAGCCCCTTCATCAAGGCCAAGGGGCCTTTCTACAGGGCCACTGGCCTTTAAATAGTGCCACAACCTCCTCTGGCTCTCTCAAGAGGGCCACAGGCTCCTTCTACAGGGCAAGGGCCCCCTCCACAAGGCCAAAGGCCCTTTGCAAAGGGCCATAGGTCCATTCCACAGGGCCATAGTCATTTCCATAGGGCCATAACCCCCCTCAAGCTCTCTCCACAGAACCGCAGGCTCCTTCAACAGGTTTACAGGCATATACACAGGGCCACATCCGCCTTCACCTCTCTCCACAAGGCGACAGGGCCCTTTCACTGTGTCATAGGCCTTTCCATAAGGCCACAACCCCCTCTGTCTCTCTCAAAAAGGACAGAGGCTCCCTTTACAAGGCAACAGCCCCCTCCACAAGGCCAAAGGCCTTTTTCAAAGGGCCACAGGTCCCTTTCGCAGGGCCATAGGCATTTCCCCAAGGCAATAACCCCCTCCAGCTCTCTCCACAGGACCACAGGCTCCTTCTACAAGACTACAACCCCTTTGAGCTCTTTCATCAGGGCCACAGCCTCCTCCGCCCCCCTTTAATCAGTTAAAAGGGCTCAATTGAGTGACCACAACACCTTCAGCTCTCTCCACAGGACCACAGGCTCCTACTGAGCCACAGGACTTTCCACAGTGCCACAAGCCCCTCTAGCTCTCTCCACAGGCAATCATGTTGCATGTTTTTTACTGCAAAGGACTTCATAGGCCAAAATCTTACTCCAGAGCCTTCCACAGGCCCCTCCAGCCGGCTCCACATGGCCTTTTCCTCAGGCCACAACTCCCTCCAGCTCTCTTTACATCGCCACATGCCCCTCTGCGGGGCCACAGACCCCTATACAGGGTCACTGGCCTTTCCACAGGGCCTCAACCCCTTCAGCTGTCTCCACAGGACCACAGGCTTTTCCACAGCCCACAACTCCTTCCAGCTCTCACCACAGGGCCACAGCCCTTTCCACAAGGCTAAAGGGCCTATCCATAGGGCCACATACCTTTCCACAGGGCCACAACACCCTCCAGCTCTCTCCACAGGACAAGAAGCTCTCTTTACAGGGCCATAGCTCACGTCCACAGGGCCAAATGCACTTTCCACACGTCCACAACTCCCAACAGCTCTCTCCACAGAGTCACAGGGCCCGTCTGCAGGGCACAAGCCCCCTCTTCAAGGCCAAAAGGCCTTTCTACATGGCCATAGTCATTTCCATAGGGCACGAGCCCCTCCAGCTCTCTCCACAGGGTAACAGACCCCTATACAGGATCACAGGCCTTTCCACAGGGCCACAACACCTTCAGCTCTCTCCACAGGACCACAGGCTCCTACTGGGCCACAGGCCTTTCCACAGTGCCACAAGCCCCTCCAGCTCTCTCCACAGGCAATCATGTTGCATGTTGTTTACTGCAAAGGACTTCATAGGCTCAAATCTTACTCCAGAGCCTTCCACAGGCCTCTCCAGCCCGCTCCACATGGCCTTTTCCTCAGGCCACAACTCCCTCCAGCTCTCTTTACATCGCCACATGCCCCTCTGCGGGGCCACAGACCCCTATACAGGGTCACAGGCCTTTCCACAGGGCCTCAACCCCTTCAGCTGTCTCCACAGGACCACAGGCTTTTCCACAGCCCACAACTCCTTCCAGCTCTCACCACAGGGCCACAGCCCTTTCCACAAGGCTAAAGGGCCTATCCATAGGGCCACAGACCTTTCCACAGGGCCAAAACACCCTCCAGCTCTCTCCACAGGACAAGAAGCTCTCTTTACAGGGCCATAGCTCACCTCCACAGGGCCAAATGCACTTTCCACACGGCCACAACTCCCAACAGCTCTCTCCACAGAGTCACAGGGCCCATCTGCAGGGCACAAGCCCCCTCTTAAAGGCCAAAAGGCCTTTCTACATGGCCATAGTCATTTCCATAGGGCACGAGCCCCTCCAGCTCTCTCCACAGAGCAACGGACCCCTATACAGGATCACAGGCCTTTCCACAGGGCCACAACACCTTCAGCTCTCTCCACAGGACCACAGGCTCCTACTGGGCCACAGGCCTTTCCACAGTGCCACAAGCCCCTCCAGCTCTCTCCACAGGCAATCATGTTGCATGTTGTTTACTGCAAAGGACTTCATAGGCTCAAATCTTACTCCAGAGCTTTCCACAGGCCTCTCCAGCCCGCTCCACATGGCCTTTTCCTCAGGCCACAACTCCCTCCAGCTCTCTTTACATCGCCACATGCCCCTTTACGGGGCCACAGACCCCTATACAGGGTCACAGGCCTTTCCACAGGGCCTCAACCCCTTCAGCTGTCTCCACAGGACCACAGGCTTTTCCACAGCCCACAACTCCTTCCAGCTCTCACCACAGGGCCACAGCCCTTTCCACAAGGCTAAAGGGCCTATCCATAGGGCCACATACCTTTCCACAGGGCCACAACACCCTCCAGCTCTCTCCACAGGACAAGAAGCTCTCTTTACAGGGCCATAGCTCACCTCCACAGGGCCAAATGCACTTTCCACACGGCCACAACTCCCAACAGCTCTCTCCACAGAGTCACAGGGCCCGTCTGCAGGGCACAAGCCCCCTCTTCAAGGCCAAAAGGCCTTTCTACATGGCCATAGTCATTTCCATAAGGCACGAGCCCCTCCAGCTCTCTCCACAGGGCAACAGACCCCTATACAGGATCACAGGCCTTTCCACAGGGCCACAACACCTTCAGCTCTCTCCACAGGACCACAGGCTCCTACTGGGCCACAGGCCTTTCTACAGTGCCACAAGCCCCTCCAGCTCTCTCCACAGGCAATCATGTTGCATGTTGTTTACTGCAAAGGACTTCATAGGCTCAAATCTTACTCCAGAGCCTTCCACAGGCCTCTCCAGCCCGCTCCACATGGCCTTTTCCTCAGGCCACAACTCCCTCCAGCTCTCTTTACATCGCCACATGCCCCTCTGCGGGGCCACAGACCCCTATACAGGGTCACAGGCCTTTCCACAGGGCCTCAACCCCTTCAGCTGTCTCCACAGGACCACAGGCTTTTCCACAGCCCACAACTCCTTCCAGCTCTCACCACAGGGCCACAGCCCTTTCCACAAGGCTAAAGGGCCTATCCATAGGGCCACAGACCTTTCCACAGGGCCACAACACCCTCCAGCTCTCTCCACAGGACAAGAAGCTCTCTTTACAGGGCCATAGCTCACCTCCACAGGGCCAAATGCACTTTCCACACGGCTACAACTCCCAACAGCTCTCTCCACAGAGTCACAGGGCCCGTCTGCAGGGCACAAGCGCCCTCTTCAAGGCCAAAAGGCCTTTCTACATGGCTATAGTCATTTCCATACGGCACGAGCCCCTCCAGCTCTCTCCACAGGGCAACGGACCCCTATACAGGGTCACAGGCCTTTCCACAGGGCCACAACACCTTCAGCTCTCTCCACAGGACCACAGGCTCCTACTGGGCCACAGGCCTTTCCACAGTGCCACAAGCCCCTCCAGCTCTCTCCACAGGCAATCATGTTGCATGTTGTTTACTGCAAAGGACTTCATAGGCTCAAATCTTACTCCAAAGCCTTCCACAGGCCTCTCCAGCCCGCTCCACATGGCCTTTTCCTCAGGCCACAACTCCCTCCAGCTCTCTTTACATCGCCACATGCCCCTCTGCGGGGCCACAGACCCCTATACAGGGTCACAGGCCTTTCCACAGGGCCTCAACCCCTTCAGCTGTCTCCACAGGACCACAGGCTTTTCCACAGCCCACAACTCCTTCCAGCTCTCACCACAGGGCCACAGCCCTTTCCACAAGGCTAAAGGGCCTATCCATAGGGCCACATACCTTTCCACAGGGCCACAACACCCTCCAGCTCTCTCCACAGGACAAGAAGCTCTCTTTACAGGGCCATACCTCACCTCCACAGGGCCAAATGCACTTTCCACACGGCCACAACTCCCAACAGCTCTCTCCACAGAGTCACAGGGCCCGTCTGCAGGGCACAAGCCCCCTCTTCAAGGCCAAAAGGCCTTTCTACATGGCCATAGTCATTTCCATAGGACACGAGCCCCTCCAGCTCTCTCCACAGGGCAACAGACCCCTATACAGGATCACAGGCCTTTCCACAGGGCCACAACACCTTCAGCTCTCTCCACAGGACCACAGGCTCCTACTGGGCCACAGGCCTTTCTACAGTGCCACAAGCCCCTCCAGCTCTCTCCACAGGCAATCATGTTGCATGTTGTTTACTGCAAAGGACTTCATAGGCTCAAATCTTACTCCAGAGCCTTCCACAGGCCTCTCCAGCCCGCTCCACATGGCCTTTTCCTCAGGCCACAACTCCCTCCAGCTCTCTTTACATCGCCACATACCCCTCTGCGGGGCCACAGACCCCTATACAGGGTCACAGGCCTTTCCACAGGGCCTCAACCCCTTCAGCTGTCTCCACAGGACCACAGGCTTTTCCACAGCCCACAACTCCTTCCAGCTCTCACCACAGGGCCACAGCCCTTTCCACAAGGCTAAAGGGCCTATCCATAGGGCCACAGACCTTTCCACAGGGCCACAACACCCTCCAGCTCTCTCCACAGGACAAGAAGCTCTCTTTACAGGGCCATAGCTCACCTCCACAGGGTCAAATGCACTTTCCACACGGCTACAACTCCCAACAGCTCTCTCCACAGAGTCACAGGGCCCGTCTGCAGGGCACAAGAGCCCTCTTCAAGGCCAAAAGGCCTTTCTACATGGCTATAGTCATTTCCATACGGCACGAGCCCCTCCAGCTCTCTCCACAGGGCAACGGACCCCTATACAGGGTCACAGGCCTTTCCACAGGGCCACAACACCTTCAACTCTCTCCACAGGACCACAGGCTCCTACTGGGCCACAGGCCTTTCCACAGTGCCACAAGCCCCTCCAGCTCTCTCCACAGGCAATCATGTTGCATGTTGTTTACTGCAAAGGACTTCATAGGCTCAAATCTTACTCCAGAGCCTTCCACAGGCCTCTCCAGCCCGCTCCACATGGCCTTTTCCTCAGGCCACAACTCCCTCCAGCTCTCTTTACATCGCCACATGCCCCTCTGCGGGGCCACAGACCCCTATACAGGGTCACAGGCCTTTCCACAGGGCCTCAACCCCTTCAGCTGTCTCCACAGGACCACAGGCTTTTCCACAGCCCACAACTCCTTCCAGCTCTCACCACAGGGCCACAGCCCTTTCCACAAGGCTAAAGGGCCTATCCATAGGGCCACATACCTTTCCACAGGGCCACAACACCCTCCAGCTCTCTCCACAGGACAAGAAGCTCTCTTTACAGGGCCATAGCTCACCTCCACAGGGCCAAATGCACTTTCCACACTTCTACAGCTCCCAACAGCTCTCTCCACAGAGTCACAGGGCCCGTCTGCAGGGCACAAGCGCCCTCTTCAAGGCCAAAAGGCCTTTCTACATGGCTATAGTCATTTCCATACGGCACGAGCCCCTCCAGCTCTCTCCACAGGGCAACGGACCCCTATACAGGGTCACAGGCCTTTCCACAGGGCCACAACACCTTCAGCTCTCTCCACAGGACCACAGGCTCCTACTGGGCCACAGGCCTTTCCACAGTGCCACAAGCCCCTCCAGCTCTCTCCACAGGCAATCATGTTGCATGTTGTTTACTGCAAAGGACTTCATAGGCGCAAATCTTACTCCAGAGCCTTCCACAGGCCTCTCCAGCCCGCTCCACATGGCCTTTTCCTCAGGCCACAACTCCCTCCAGCTCTCTTTACATCGCCACATGCCCCTCTGCGGGGCCACAGACCCCTATACAGGGTCACAGGCCTTTCCACAGGGCCTCAACCCCTTCAGCTGTCTCCACAGGACCACAGGCTTTTCCACAGCCCACAACTCCTTCCAGCTCTCACCACAGGGCCACAGCCCTTTCCACAAGGCTAAAGGGCCTATCCATAGGGCCACAGACCTTTCCACAGGGCCACAACACCCTCCAGCTCTCTCCACAGGACAAGAAGCTCTCTTTACAGGGCCATAGCTCACCTCCACAGGGCCAAATGCACTTTCCACACGGCTACAACTCCCAACAGCTCTCTCCACAGAGTCACAGGGCCCGTCTGCAGGGCACAAGCGCCCTCTTCAAGGCCAAAAGGCCTTTCTACATGGCTATAGTCATTTCCATACGGCACGAGCCCCTCCACCTCTCTCCACAGGGCAACGGACCCCTATACAGGATCACAGGCCTTTCCACAGGGCCACAACACCTTCAGCTCTCTCCACAGGACCACAGGCTCCTACTGGGCCACAGGCCTTTCCACAGTGCCACAAGCCCCTCCAGCTCTCTCCACAGGCAATCATGTTGCATGTTGTTTACTGCAAAGGACTTCATAGGCTCAAATCTTACTCCAGAGCCTTCCACAGGCCTCTCCAGCCCGCTCCACATGGCCTTTTCCTCAGGCCACAACTCCCTCCAGCTCTCTTTACATCGCCACATGCCCCTCTGCGGGGCCACAGACCCCTATACAGGGTCACAGGCCTTTCCACAGGGCCTCAACCCCTTCAGCTGTCTCCACAGGACCACAGGCTTTTCCACAGCCCACAACTCCTTCCAGCTCTCACCACAGGGCCACAGCCCTTTCCACAAGGCTAAAGGGCCTATCCATAGGGCCACATACCTTTCCACAGGGCCACAACACCCTCCAGCTCTCTCCACAGGACAAGAAGCTCTCTTTACAGGGCCATAGCTCACCTCCACAGGGCCAAATGCACTTTCCACACGGCCACAACTCCCAACAGCTCTCTCCACAGAGTCACAGGGCCCGTCTGCAGGGCACAAGCCCCCTCTTCAAGGCCAAAAGGCCTTTCTACATGGCCATAGTCATTTCCATAGGGCACGAGCCCCTCCAGCTCTCTCCACAGGGCAACAGACCCCTATACAGGATCACAGGCCTTTCCACAGGGCCACAACACCTTCAGCTCTCTCCACAGGACCACAGGCTCCTACTGGGCCACAGGCCTTTCTACAGTGCCACAAGCCCCTCCAGCTCTCTCCACAGGCAATCATGTTGCATGTTGTTTACTGCAAAGGACTTCATAGGCTCAAATCTTACTCCAGAGCCTTCCACAGGCCTCTCCAGCCCGCTCCACATGGCCTTTTCCTCAGGCCACAACTCCCTCCAGCTCTCTTTACATCGCCACATGCCCCTCTGCGGGGCCACAGACCCCTATACAGGGTCACAGGCCTTTCCACAGGGCCTCAACCCCTTCAGCTGTCTCCACAGGACCACAGGCTTTTCCACAGCCCACAACTCCTTCCAGCTCTCACCACAGGGCCACAGCCCTTTCCACAAGGCTAAAGGGCCTATCCATAGGGCCACAGACCTTTCCACAGGGCCACAACACCCTCCAGCTCTCTCCACAGGACAAGAAGCTCTCTTTACAGGGCCATAGCTCACCTCCACAGGGCCAAATGCACTTTCTACACGGCTACAACTCCCAACAGCTCTCTCCACAGAGTCACAGGGCCCGTCTGCAGGGCACAAGCGCCCTCTTCAAGGCCAAAAGGCCTTTCTACATGGCTATAGTCATTTCCATACGGCACGAGCCCCTCCAGCTCTCTCCACAGGGCAACGGACCCCTATACAGGGTCACAGGCCTTTCCACAGGGCCACAACACCTTCAGCTCTCTCCACAGGACCACAGGCTCCTACTGGGCCACAGGCCTTTCCACAGTGCCACAAGCCCCTCCAGCTCTCTCCACAGGCAATCATGTTGCATGTTGTTTACTGCAAAGGACTTCATAGGCTCAAATCTTACTCCAGAGCCTTCCACAGGCCTCTCCAGCCCGCTCCACATGGCCTTTTCCTCAGGCCACAACTCCCTCCAGCTCTCTTTACATCGCCACATGCCCCTCTGCGGGGCCACAGACCCCTATACAGGGTCACAGGCCTTTCCACAGGGCCTCAACCCCTTCAGCTGTCTCCACAGGACCACAGGCTTTTCCACAGCCCACAACTCCTTCCAGCTCTCACCACAGGGCCACAGCCCTTTCCACAAGGCTAAAGGGCCTATCCATAGGGCCACATACCTTTCCACAGGGCCACAACACCCTCCAGCTCTCTCCACAGGACAAGAAGCTCTCTTTACAGGGCCATACCTCACCTCCACAGGGCCAAATGCACTTTCCACACGGCCACAACTCCCAACAGCTCTCTCCACAGAGTCACAGGGCCCGTCTGCAGGGCACAAGCCCCCTCTTCAAGGCCAAAAGGCCTTTCTACATGGCCATAGTCATTTCCATAGGGCACGAGCCCCTCCAGCTCTCTCCACAGGGCAACAGACCCCTATACAGGATCACAGGCCTTTCCACAGGGCCACAACACCTTCAGCTCTCTCCACAGGACCACAGGCTCCTACTGGGCCACAGGCCTTTCCACAGTGCCACAAGCCCCTCCAGCTCTCTCCACAGGCAATCATGTTGCATGTTGTTTACTGCAAAGGACTTCATAGGCTCAAATCTTACTCCAGAGCCTTCCACAGGCCTCTCCAGCCCGCTCCACATGGCCTTTTCCTCAGGCCACAACTCCCTCCAGCTCTCTTTACATCGCCACATGCCCCTCTGCGGGGCCACAGACCCCTATACAGGGTCACAGGCCTTTCCACAGGGCCTCAACCCCTTCAGCTGTCTCCACAGGACCACAGGCTTTTCCACAGCCCACAACTCCTTCCAGCTCTCACCACAGGGCCACAGCCCTTTCCACAGGGCTAAAGGGCCTATCCATAGGGCCACAGACCTTTCCACAGGGCCACAACACCCTCCAGCTCTCTCCACAGGACAAGAAGCTCTCTTTACAGGGCCATAGCTCACCTCCACAGGGCCAAATGCACTTTCCACACGGCTACAACTCCCAACAGCTCTCTCCACAGAGTCACAGGGCCCGTCTGCAGGGCACAAGCGCCCTCTTCAAGGCCAAAAGGCCTTTCTACATGGCTATAGTCATTTCCATACGGCACGAGCCCCTCCAGCTCTCTCCACAGGGCAACGGACCCCTACACAGGGTCACAGGCCTTTCCACAGGGCCACAACACCTTCAGCTCTCTCCACAGGACCACAGGCTCCTACTGGGCCACAGGCCTTTCCACAGTGCCACAAGCCCCTCCAGCTCTCTCCACAGGCAATCATGTTGCATGTTGTTTACTGCAAAGGACTTCATAGGCTCAAATCTTACTCCAGAGCCTTCCACAGGCCTCTCCAGCCCGCTCCACATGGCCTGTTCCTCAGGCCACAACTCCCTCCAGCTCTCTTTACATCGCCACATGCCCCTCTGCGGGGCCACAGACCCCTATACAGGGTCACAGGCCTTTCCACAGGGCCTCAACCCCTTCAGCTGTCTCCACAGGACCACAGGCTTTTCCACAGCCCACAACTCCTTCCAGCTCTCACCACAGGGCCACAGCCCTTTCCACAAGGCTAAAGGGCCTATCCATAGGGCCACATACCTTTCCACAGGGCCACAACACCCTCCAGCTCTCTCCACAGGACAAGAAGCTCTCTTTACAGGGCCATAGCTCACCTCCACAGGGCCAAATGCACTTTCCACACGGCTACAACTCCCAACAGCTCTCTCCACAGAGTCACAGGGCCCGTCTGCAGGGCACAAGCGCCCTCTTCAAGGCCAAAAGGCCTTTCTACATGGCTATAGTCATTTCCATACGGCACGAGCCCCTCCAGCTCTCTCCACAGGGCAACGGACCCCTATACAGGGTCACAGGCCTTTCCACAGGGCCACAACACCTTCAGCTCTCTCCACAGGACCACAGGCTCCTACTGGGCCACAGGCCTTTCCATAGTGCCACAAGCCCCTCCAGCTCTCTCCACAGGCAATCATGTTGCATGTTGTTTACTGCAAAGGACTTCATAGGCTCAAATCTTACTCCAGAGCCTTCCACAGGCCTCTCCAGCCCGCTCCACATGGCCTTTTCCTCAGGCCACAACTCCCTCCAGCTCTCTTTACATCGCCACATGCCCCTCTGCGGGGCCACAGACCCCTATACAGGGTCACAGGCCTTTCCACAGGGCCTCAACCCCTTCAGCTGTCTCCACAGGACCACAGGCTTTTCCACAGCCCACAACTCCTTCCAGCTCTCACCACAGGGCCACAGCCCTTTCCACAAGGCTAAAGGGCCTATCCATAGGGCCACAGACCTTTCCACAGGGCCACAACACCCTCCAGCTCTCTCCACAGGACAAGAAGCTCTCTTTACAGGGCCATAGCTCACCTCCACAGGGCCAAATGCACTTTCCACACGGCTACAACTCCCAACAGCTCTCTCCACAGAGTCACAGGGCCCGTCTGCAGGGCACAAGCGCCCTCTTCAAGGCCAAAAGGCCTTTCTACATGGCTATAGTCATTTCCATACGGCACGAGCCCCTCCAGCTCTCTCCACAGGGCAACGGACCCCTATACAGGGTCACAGGCCTTTCCACAGGGCCACAACACCTTCAGCTCTCTCCACAGGACCACAGTCTCCTACTGGGCCACAGGCCTTTCCACAGTGCCACAAGCCCCTCCAGCTCTCTCCACAGGCAATCATGTTGCATGTTGTTTACTGCAAAGGACTTCATAGGCTCAAATCTTACTCCAGAGCCTTCCACAGGCCTCTCCAGCCCGCTCCACATGGCCTGTTCCTCAGGCCACAACTCCCTCCAGCTCTCTTTACATCGCCACATGCCCCTCTGCGGGGCCACAGACCCCTATACAGGGTCACAGGCCTTTCCACAGGGCCTCAACCCCTTCAGCTGTCTCCACAGGACCACAGGCTTTTCCACAGCCCACAACTCCTTCCAGCTCTCACCACAGGGCCACAGCCCTTTCCACAAGGCTAAAGGGCCTATCCATAGGGCCACATACCTTTCCACAGGGCCACAACACCCTCCAGCTCTCTCCACAGGACAAGAAGCTCTCTTTACAGGGCCATAGCTCACCTCCACAGGGCCAAATGCACTTTCCACACGGCTACAACTCCCAACAGCTCTCTCCACAGAGTCACAGGGCCCGTCTGCAGGGCACAAGCGCCCTCTTCAAGGCCAAAAGGCCTTTCTACATGGCTATAGTCATTTCCATACGGCACGAGCCCCTCCAGCTCTCTCCACAGGGCAACGGACCCCTATACAGGATCACAGGCCTTTCCACAGGGCCACAACACCTTCAGCTCTCTCCACAGGACCACAGGCTCCTACTGGGCCACAGGCCTTTCCACAGTGCCACAAGCCCCTCCAGCTCTCTCCACAGGCAATCATGTTGCATGTTGTTTACTGCAAAGGACTTCATAGGCTCAAATCTTACTCCAGAGCCTTCCACAGGCCTCTCCAGCCCGCTCCACATGGCCTTTTCCTCAGGCCACAACTCCCTCCAGCTCTCTTTACATCGCCACATGCCCCTCTGCGGGGCCACAGACCCCTATACAGGGTCACAGGCCTTTCCACAGGGCCTCAACCCCTTCAGCTGTCTCCACAGGACCACAGGCTTTTCCACAGCCCACAACTCCTTCCAGCTCTCACCACAGGGCCACAGCCCTTTCCACAAGGCTAAAGGGCCTATCCATAGGGCCACATACCTTTCCACAGGGCCACAACACCCTCCAGCTCTCTCCACAGGACAAGAAGCTCTCTTTACAGGGCCATAGCTCACCTCCACAGGGCCAAATGCACTTTCCACACGGCCACAACTCCCAACAGCTCTCTCCACAGAGTCACAGGGCCCGTCTGCAGGGCACAAGCCCCCTCTTCAAGGCCAAAAGGCCTTTCTACATGGCCATAGTCATTTCCATAGGGCACGAGCCCCTCCAGCTCTCTCCACAGGGCAACAGACCCCTATACAGGATCACAGGCCTTTCCACAGGGCCACAACACCTTCAGCTCTCTCCACAGGACCACAGGCTCCTACTGGGCCACAGGCCTTTCTACAGTGCCACAAGCCCCTCCAGCTCTCTCCACAGGCAATCATGTTGCATGTTGTTTACTGCAAAGGACTTCATAGGCTCAAATCTTACTCCAGAGCCTTCCACAGGCCTCTCCAGCCCGCTCCACATGGCCTTTTCCTCAGGCCACAACTCCCTCCAGCTCTCTTTACATCGCCACATGCCCCTCTGCGGGGCCACAGACCCCTATACAGGGTCACAGGCCTTTCCACAGGGCCTCAACCCCTTCAGCTGTCTCCACAGGACCACAGGCTTTTCCACAGCCCACAACTCCTTCCAGCTCTCACCACAGGGCCACAGCCCTTTCCACAAGGCTAAAGGGCCTATCCATAGGGCCACAGACCTTTCCACAGGGCCATAACACCCTCCAGCTCTCTCCACAGGACAAGAAGCTCTCTTTACAGGGCCATAGCTCACCTCCACAGGGCCAAATGCACTTTCCACACGGCTACAACTCCCAACAGCTCTCTCCACAGAGTCACAGGGCCCGTCTGCAGGGCACAAGCGCCCTCTTCAAGGCCAAAAGGCCTTTCTACATGGCTATAGTCATTTCCATACGGCACGAGCCCCTCCAGCTCTCTCCACAGGGCAACGGACCCCTATACAGGGTCACAGGCCTTTCCACAGGGCCACAACACCTTCAGCTCTCTCCACAGGACCACAGGCTCCTACTGGGCCACAGGCCTTTCCACAGTGCCACAAGCCCCTCCAGCTCTCTCCACAGGCAATCATGTTGCATGTTGTTTACTGCAAAGGACTTCATAGGCTCAAATCTTACTCCAGAGCCTTCCACAGGCCTCTCCAGCCCGCTCCACATGGCCTTTTCCTCAGGCCACAACTCCCTCCAGCTCTCTTTACATTGCCACATGCCCCTCTGCGGGGCCACAGACCCCTATACAGGGTCACAGGCCTTTCCACAGGGCCTCAACCCCTTCAGCTGTCTCCACAGGACCACAGGCTTTTCCACAGCCCACAACTCCTTCCAGCTCTCACCACAGGGCCACAGCCCTTTCCACAAGGCTAAAGGGCCTATCCATAGGGCCACAGACCTTTCCACAGGGCCACAACACCCTCCAGCTCTCTCCACAGGACAAGAAGCTCTCTTTACAGGGCCATACCTCACCTCCACAGGGCCAAATGCACTTTCCACACGGCCACAACTCCCAACAGCTCTCTCCACAGAGTCACAGGGCCCGTCTGCAGGGCACAAGCCCCCTCTTCAAGGCCAAAAGGCCTTTCTACATGGCCATAGTCATTTCCATAGGGCACGAGCCCCTCCAGCTCTCTCCACAGGGCAACAGACCCCTATACAGGATCACAGGCCTTTCCACAGGGCCACAACACCTTCAGCTCTCTCCACAGGACCACAGGCTCCTACTGGGCCACAGGCCTTTCTACAGTGCCACAAGCCCCTCCAGCTCTCTCCACAGGCAATCATGTTGCATGCTGTTTATGACGCGCCCCCTGGGCCATATTCTTTTAGGGGGAATATCCGGAGCCGGATCAGATGGGGGTTGTAGTCTTCCGAGTGGCTGTGACCCGGTCCGTGCCCAGGGTGTCAAACTCAGTTGTATGTGGCAGTCCTACAGATGTTATTAAGTTCTTTATTGTCGACTACGCCACCCGTTGAATTGCGGTCACTATGGCCGCCGCTGCAGCAGGGTCCACTGAGGCTGATGGTGTAGGTGCAGCTTGTGATGGTGTAACCCCCAACGGGTGGGGTATAGCCTCAGGGGGTCAGGAGCAGAGGATGGGGGTTGTGGTGGTGCAGCGTAGATGTTAAAGGAAGACAGAGTCGGGTTATGCAGTTTAGGGTATTTACTCACTGCTGATGTTCCGGTCACTCCAGCTTCAAGTGACCTCCCGAGCCGTGCTGCATCCACCAGGTCCTGGATCCAGCCAACCCCCAAGCAAGTCCGGAGCGTGACCCTGAGCTCTCCTTCTGTCCTTTCTCTGGCCGTCCCCACTATTGATCCACCCAGGTCCAGCTCCCTCGGGCCTTCTGTTGGGAGACCCTTGGCCTTGGGTTCCCTGACCCTCCACGTGGTATGCCTTCGTGGTGGATATGGTGGGTGGCCGTGGCAGACGCTGCCCACGGCCTCCGGTCTCTGGCTGGGGTGTGTTTTTGCCCCCACCAGCTTGGGTTCCGGTACCCTGATGCCGACTCTTCACCCGTGGATTGGATTTGGGGTCTTAGAGTCCTTTCTTCTGTTTCCCCCTCTGGGTCTCTCTTTCTTCTCCTCTCTCACTCTGGCTCAGGCTTCTCTGCTCCTCTGCTTCTTACCTCTCTGCAAAGACTGACTGACTGACCCTGTTCTTTGATGGTGCCCACCTTATATACACCCTCTATGTGTGAGCTCAGGTGACCAGCACCCAATGAGCTCCTATCTTTACCCAGGCTGCTCCCCCTATCTGCCCCTACACTACTTGGGATGTTCCACCCCCCTCCCACTCCAGCCAGGAACAGACTCGGTCGTACCTGCACATTTCTAAGTGGGAGTACCGTCGGTCTGCTCCTCGGAAATGGGATGTGTGTAGTGCATGCAGCCTACCGAGCTCAGATCCACACTCCATCCTTACCCGGGAGTGGAATATCACACCTCTGGGTTGAGGTGCAATACCCCTGTAGCAGCCGAATCCTCAGGGTGCTACATTCCCCCCTGGTAAATCACAGCACGTCCTCGGGCTGTAAGACATAACACCAAAACATACAAATTTTTGCATAACATATAAAACATATAAAACAACATATATTAGCATAAAACTTTTCAGATAAAACATTCTCGTCGCCTCTGGCTCCTCCTCCGGTCACTGTGCAACGTGTGACCGGGTAAAGTGCGACAGTCTCTCTGGAAAACTGGTTTTCCTATAAAACCGGTAGGGGGCGCTTTAGGACGCGCAACTATATACAGGGGATGTGGCCGCTCTCAGTCCTCGGTCAGTGGGATTAAGGGAAAAACGGGTAACAGTTCACACATGCTGGTCCCAACGGGGACTATATTAGCAACAACAGTTTCAGTTTCAGTTTACGGTTTCAGTTTTAGTTTCAGTTTACGGTTTCAGTTTACGGTGCCCCGACGGGCAACTATATACAGCTTCTGCTTCGCTGTCCTTAACGACGGCGTCCTCCTGCTCTTGCTTTTTGGTTACCTTTGGCTTCAGACCCGTCCGGGTCCTCTTGCTCTTCCTCCTCACACCGCAACTCTTCCTCCGTCAGGCGATGCACATGGAGGGCGTAGGGTCCTTTGGCACACTTGTGCCGGGTAAAGGTGACCTCGTCCCCGATGTAAAGGTCACGACCTCTGTGTCCCTCCGGTAGGTGGGACTCAACGTCTCTCCTGGTCACGAAGACGTCGCCTGGGGTGCGGTGGTCTCGGATGAAGCCCCACCCATGCTGCAGGTTAAACTTTATCACAGTCCCGGTGGTGCGGGGACTATGCGCTGCACGGGGGTCTCTCCTGGCCCGGCTCTTCTGCTCCGCGCTCCTTATTTGAGCTTGCTGTTCCCGGACCCGCCTCTCTCTCCGCTCCCTCTCGAAGTCCTCGAGCTGTTGGCGACAGCACTCAGCACGCTCCGCTGCAGCTGCCCGAGTTTCTTGAGTGAACCCCATAAGATCTTCTCCGGTGGGGTCCCACTCAAACTGCGCTTCCGCTAGCGGGGGCGAGATCCTCTTTACGGGCTTTGGAGCCGGGATCAGGGGTTCATCCAGGGGTCTCTCTCTCCGGAGTCGGGGATGGTGGAACTCCGGTGGCCATATAAATGGCTGCCCATCCGGGCACGTGTGCTGGGCGTACAGGTCCTCTCCCAGATGCGGCACTCTTGGTCTTATGGGCGCGGTGGTGGTGGCGCCCGGGATGCCCGGGCCTTGCGGCCAGGCCTGGGGTATCTGGAAGGTAAAGGGCACCGTAAGGACGGCGGCGCCCTGGGCTACTTGGCCCTGCGACCAGGCCGGGGGCTCCGCGGAGGTAGGGGGCGCTGTTGGTATTGCGGCGCCCGGGGGTACTAGGCCTTGCGACCAGGCTGGTGGTACTTCCTGCTTGGTCACGCTCGGGGTCGAGGCGTGTGACGTCACAGGGGTCGCGGCTCCCGTTTGAGGCCTAGTCTGCGGCGGTGACGTTGCAGCGACGGGTACGGCAGGATAGACTTCGGGCTCTGCGACGGGGAGCTGGGGCAGGTACGCGGTTTCCCGGTTTGGGGTATAGACGTCCCCTTTACCTGCCTCCACTCGTTCGGCTCCCTTCTCGGCGCCGTCTCCGGCCTTCAGTCCTCCCGCGCCATCCTCAGAGGCGGTCTGTCTCCTCGTCTCGGGTGGCGTGCTCCGCTGACAGGTCTCGGTCTGCTGGGCCATCTCACGGCTCCACTCCGCCAACGTCTCTCGCTGCACCCGGGCCATCCTCCTTGCGAGGCCCTCCAGAGCGGTCTGTGCACACTCCCGGTCTCGGGGGAGCTGTGCTAGGACCTCCACTAGGCCTAGTGGGGTCGTTGCTTCCAGCAGGCTCCTGACCAACGGGTCGGTGCTGCTCTGCTCTCCTTCTGTTGTCTCCAGCAGGCTCCTGGCCAGCGGGCCGGTGCTGCTCTGCTCTCCCTCCTCTGTTTCTAGCAGGCTCCTGGCCAACGGGCCGGTGCTGCTCTGCTTTCTCGCCATCTCCGGGTAAGCTCCTCCGATACTCTTCTCCAGGCTTCTTGCCTCCGGGTGCGCTCGCTCCAGACTGCTCCAGGCGGCACCCATCTTTGTTCTCTCCTTTCGTCTCCTCCCACTTCGAGGGCGGTCCCGGGGCCACTTGGTGATTGTCAGCTCCAGGGGCAGTTCTTTCACGCTGACAGACACCTCTAGCATCACAGTCTCTGTTGGTGGGGGCGGTTTCCACTTTTGGCGCCATTTTCGGTCCTGGCCCACGATGGGAGGTGGCCTCTTGCCATCCTCTGGCACGCCCATAATGGCGTCCGCTCTGACAAGGCGGGAAACCTTTGGAAATGGCGGGAACCGCTTCCCAGTGGCGGGAAACTCTGCAGATGGCGGGAAAAAGCTGTTAATGGCGGACAACCGGCGGGAATCGACCTGTGATGGGGTCCGATGGCGGGGACCCTCCGGAACCGGCAGGAGACTTCTTTTTGAGGTAAACTCGTTCTTTTCTTCAGGCACGCAGTACCCGGGTGTTGTGGGCACGTAATCCTGCCGACTACGCCAAAGTTGACGCGCCCCCTGGGCCATATTCTTTTAGGGGGAATATCCGGAGCCGGATCAGATGGGGGTTGTAGTCTTCCGAGTGGCTGTGACCCGGTCCGTGCCCAGGGTGTCAAACTCAGTTGTATGTGGCAGTCCTACAGATGTTATTAAGTTCTTTATTGTCGACTACGCCACCCGTTGAATTGCGGTCACTATGGCCGCCGCTGCAGCAGGGTCCACTGAGGCTGATGGTGTAGGTGCAGCTTGTGATGGTGTAACCCCCAACGGGTGGGGTATAGCCTCAGGGGGTCAGGAGCAGAGGATGGGGGTTGTGGTGGTGCAGCGTAGATGTTAAAGGAAGACAGAGTCGGGTTATGCAGTTTAGGGTATTTACTCACTGCTGATGTTCCGGTCACTCCAGCTTCAAGTGACCTCCCGAGCCGTGCTGCATCCACCAGGTCCTGGATCCAGCCAACCCCCAAGCAAGTCCGGAGCGTGACCCTGAGCTCTCCTTCTGTCCTTTCTCTGGCCGTCCCCACTATTGATCCACCCAGGTCCAGCTCCCTCGGGCCTTCTGTTGGGAGACCCTTGGCCTTGGGTTCCCTGACCCTCCACGTGGTATGCCTTCGTGGTGGATATGGTGGGTGGCCGTGGCAGACGCTGCCCACGGCCTCCGGTCTCTGGCTGGGGTGTGTTTTTGCCCCCACCAGCTTGGGTTCCGGTACCCTGATGCCGACTCTTCACCCGTGGATTGGATTTGGGGTCTTAGAGTCCTTTCTTCTGTTTCCCCCTCTGGGTCTCTCTTTCTTCTCCTCTCTCACTCTGGCTCAGGCTTCTCTGCTCCTCTGCTTCTTACCTCTCTGCAAAGACTGACTGACTGACCCTGTTCTTTGATGGTGCCCACCTTATATACACCCTCTATGTGTGAGCTCAGGTGACCAGCACCCAATGAGCTCCTATCTTTACCCAGGCTGCTCCCCCTATCTGCCCCTACACTACTTGGGATGTTCCACCCCCCTCCCACTCCAGCCAGGAACAGACTCGGTCGTACCTGCACATTTCTAAGTGGGAGTACCGTCGGTCTGCTCCTCGGAAATGGGATGTGTGTAGTGCATGCAGCCTACCGAGCTCAGATCCACACTCCATCCTTACCCGGGAGTGGAATATCACACCTCTGGGTTGAGGTGCAATACCCCTGTAGCAGCCGAATCCTCAGGGTGCTACATTTACTGCAAAGGACTTCATAGGCTCAAATCTTACTCCAGAGCCTTCCACAGGCCTCTCCAGCCCGCTCCACATGGCCTTTTCCTCAGGCCACAACTCCCTCCAGCTCTCTTTACATCGCCACATGCCCCTCTGCGGGGCCACAGACCCCTATACAGGGTCACAGGCCTTTCCACAGGGCCTCAACCCCTTCAGCTGTCTCCACAGGACCACAGGCTTTTCCACAGCCCACAACTCCTTCCAGCTCTCACCACAGGGCCACAGCCCTTTCCACAAGGCTAAAGGGCCTATCCATAGGGCCACAGACCTTTCCACAGGGCCACAACACCCTCCAGCTCTCTCCACAGGACAAGAAGCTCTCTTTACAGGGCCATAGCTCACCTCCACAGGGCCAAATGCACTTTCCACACGGCTACAACTCCCAACAGCTCTCTCCACAGAGTCACAGGGCCCGTCTGCAGGGCACAAGCGCCCTCTTCAAGGCCAAAAGGCCTTTCTACATGGCTATAGTCATTTCCATACGGCACGAGCCCCTCCAGCTCTCTCCACAGGGCAACGGACCCCTATACAGGGTCACAGGCCTTTCCACAGGGCCACAACACCTTCAGCTCTCTCCACAGGACCACAGGCTCCTACTGGGCCACAGGCCTTTCCACAGTGCCACAAGCCCCTCCAGCTCTCTCCACAGGCAATCATGTTGCATGTTGTTTACTGCAAAGGACTTCATAGGCTCAAATCTTACTTCAGAGCCTTCCACAGGCCTCTCCAGCCCGCTCCACATGGCCTTTTCCTCAGGCCACAACTCCCTCCAGCTCTCTTTACATCGCCACATGCCCCTCTGCGGGGCCACAGACCCCTATACTGGGTCACAGGCCTTTCCACAGGGCCTCAACCCCTTCAGCTGTCTCCACAGGACCACAGGCTTTTCCACAGCCCACAACTCCTTCCAGCTCTCACCACAGGGCCACAGCCCTTTCCACAAGGCTAAAGGGCCTATCCATAGGGCCACATACCTTTCCACAGGGCCACAACACCCTCCAGCTCTCTCCACAGGACAAGAAGCTCTCTTTACAGGGCCATAGCTCACCTCCACAGGGCCAAATGCACTTTCCACACGGCTACAACTCCCAACAGCTCTCTCCACAGAGTCACAGGGCCTGTCTGCAGGGCACAAGCGCCCTCTTCAAGGCCAAAAGGCCTTTCTACATGGCTATAGTCATTTCCATACGGCACGAGCCCCTCCAGCTCTCTCCACAGGGCAACGGACCCCTATACAGGGTCACAGGCCTTTCCACAGGGCCACAACACCTTCAGCTCTCTCCACAGGACCACAGGCTCCTACTGGGCCACAGGCCTTTCCATAGTGCCACAAGCCCCTCCAGCTCTCTCCACAGGCAATCATGTTGCATGTTGTTGACGCGCCCCTGGGCCTGTGTCGCGCTGCGCTGCGCATGCGGGAGCTTACCCGGAGCCGGATCTGTGGAGGGTTGTAGTCTCGTGGCGGTGACCCGGTCCGTGCCCAGGGAGTCAAACTAGACGGCAGTCCATTAGTAGTAAATGGTTGATGACTACGCCACCCGTTGAGTGCAGCCAGGGGGCTGCTGCTGCAGGGCAGACCGCTGAGGCCGATGGTGGGATTGTGCAGCGTGATAGTATAACCCCCAACGGGAGGGGTATGGCCTCAGGGCAGCCGACGTGGATGATGGGGGTAGCAGGAACCACTCAGAGACGGTACGGTGTAGTTCAGGGTCTTTACTGGTAACAACAAAAGACCCTCCCGGAGTACTTGCTAGCGGATGGGGCCTGGTCAGTCCTTGAGCAGATGGGATCTCCCCTGGCCAGGCGTAGTTGTAGGCCTCCCGAACTGACTGTACTCTTCTGGCTACCTTGCTAGGAGCTGATGTAAGTAGCCCACGTCCCTGAGTGTACCGTGTGGTGCTCACCCGTATGGCCGGTGACTCGGGGCCTTCTAATGGCTTCCGCTCCACGATGGCGGTGCTGGTCCCACGCGTGTGACCGTGCCTTCGGGCTTCTGGGCCAGAGGACCTGAAATCCCCTGCCTGACGGATTCTGCTGCTGGGCAGGAATTAGTCCCCACAGCCTCGGACTCCGGGTCCGGTAAAAAGTCTTCTTAGTCAGGGCGAACTCTGCAGCTGCCAGCCCCTGACTCCTTGTAACTGCTGTTTCTTCCTATGCTGTCTCTACTTCTTCTCTTCTTCTACTCACTCACCCTGCCTCAGCCCCAGGTTTATATAGGGGAAGTTCTTCCCCTCCCAAGACTGGGCAGGAGGTGTGGCATGCACAGGATCCCTGACTAAAGGACCTCCCACCTGCTCTCAGACATAACATTACGTTACTGTGGCAACCAGACCCCTGGGGTGTCACATTCCCCCCTAGTAAAATTTAGTACTCCGGGACTAAACACATTTAGAAAACATAACAAGGCAAAACATTAATAATACAATAAGAAAACACATAAAGATGGTTACGGCGTGTCCGCAACCGGGTGCAGTCTCTGAAGAAAGCAAGGTGTCCATTTCACCAACACAGGGAGACGTAACCAGGTAGGGGTCTGTTCTACCCCGAGTCCTTGACAGTCTTTAGTCCATCCTGGGTTACGCTCCAACTATATACAAGGATTCCCGGTAAATCCACCAAGGATTCCTAAAAACAACTAGAAATACAAAATTACACACAAGCAACTATAGACAGGTAAACATTATAAAATAGCTTAAACATTTAGATCCTCCAACGTGCGGGTAACTGGCCTCTAGTGGCCCTAGTGGACCTACGGAGCTGACTGTCTGGCCCTGAACTACAGGGTGTAGGAGCTGTCAAGGGTAAACTGGGCAGCTGTCTACCGGCTCTTTGTCTCACTAGGGGTACGGCAGGCTCACTATAAGCAGAGGGTTGATTCTCCTGTTCTACTTGTGTGGAGTCTTCTGCCTCCTGGACCGGCTGTTCTTCCAGCTCTACCCGTTGCTCCGTAGGTTCTTGGGATGATGGTTGGAGGAAGGTGAGTACGGGTACCACAACTGCACCATTGACTTGAGTCCAAGACCGAGGGAAGTCCCCGAGCACGGTACTAACCATATCTTCCCTTTCTCCCACGGGTCGATGGTCTTCTTGTTCCTCTTCAGGGTTCCTCAGTTGTTCGGGACACTTCTTCAGGTGGTCCCGGGATACAATGGCTGTGGTTTCCCCTCCGTCTTTACTGATGGTACAGACCTTCGGGTTCTCGTGGCTTGAGGGCAGTACGGTGTACGGGTCCTTCTCCCACTGGTCATCCAACTTGTGGAGCCGTCTTTTCCTCTTCAAGACCTGCTCTCCGGGTACCAGGGGAACAGCGGGAGCATACTGGTTGTAAGTCTTCTCTTGTCTTTCCCTAGCCTGACAGAGACTTCGCTCCACGCTCTCCTGTACTCTCCGGTACTGCTGCTGCCTCTCTGTGTCCCAGTCTGTTTCTGGTGAAGTGTCCTCAGGTATCAGGACTCCCATTTCCAGGTCAACAGGTAACTTACCAGGTCTCGCCCTCATTAGGTAAGCCGGGGTACAGTTGGTGGAACCTACCGGGATGTGGTTGTATAGGTCCACCAGATCGGGTAACTTCTCAGGCCACAGACTGCGTTCTTCCAGGGGCAATGTTTTTAGAAGATCCATTACCACCTGGTTCATTTTTTCACAAAGTCCATTAGTTTGCGGATGGTAGGGTGTCGTCCTTATCTTCCGGCAGCCATACAGATTGCAGAATTCCTGGAAGACCTCCGCTTCAAAGGCAGGTCCCTGGTCCGTCAGCACTTGGTCCGGGTACCCGTGTGGACGGCAGAAGTGCTGCTGGAAGGCCCTAGCTGCTGTTTGAGCCGTTAAGTCCTTGACGGGGACGACAACCAAGAACCGGGAGTAATGATCCACGATGGTTAACGCGTAGACGTAGCCACTTCTGCTTGGGGTCAGTTTTACATGATCCAAGGCTACCAGTTCCAACGGTTGCCGGGTGACGATGGACTGCAGGGGAGTCTTCTGGCTGGCCCGGTCCTTCCTTCTCAGATTGCACGGGCCACAGTCTCTGCACCACTTCTCGATGGTTCCCCTCATGCCTACCCAGTGGAACCGCTCGCGCAGCAGGAACTCCAGCTTTTTCCACCCGAAGTGTCCAGCTCCGTCGTGGTATGCCTCCATCACCATGGCTGCGTCTCTTCGGGGCACCACTACTTGCCAGAGTAGTTCATGCGTCCGGGAGTTGACCATTCTGCGGCACAACTTCCCCTTGTAAAGGAATAGTCGACTCTTCTCCGCCCATAGTTGTTTGGCTTCCTCCGGAGCGTCTGGTTCAAGGCGAGCCTCCGGCCGAGTCAGCATCTCCTTCACCAGTCGGACGGCAGGGTCGCTGTCTTGCGTTTCCGCCCAGTTGTAGTGGGGTAAGGGGTTCAATGTAGCAGCCTGCTTACCCCTTACCCGGTGGGAATACTGGATAGTCCCATGACGGTGGAACGCAGGGAGTTCAACTTCTTCCAGTCCCTCCGGATCTTCTCCTTCGTCCGGCAGGTTGGGCATCCTGGACAGGGCGTCCGCGTTAGTATTGGAGCGTCCTGCCCGGTATTTGATTGTGAACTCGTAGTTGGACAGACGGGCCATCCACCTCTGCTCCAGGGCACCGAGTCTTGCCGTGTCCAGGTGTGTCAACGGGTTGTTATCCGTGTATACGGTGAACCGGGAAGAAGCGAGGTAATGCCTAAAGCGCTCGGTGACTGCCCATACCACGGCCAGGAACTCTAGCTTAAATGAGCTGTAATTTTCGGGGTTCCTTTCGGTGGGTCGCAGTTTTCGGCTGGCATAGGAGATTACTCGTTCTCTCCCCTGCTGAATCTGGGACAGTACGGCTCCTAGCCCGATGTTACTGGCGTCGGTGTAGAGGATGAAGGGCTGGCTATAGTCCGGGTACGCCAAGATTTCATCCCCCGTGAGGGCCATCTTCAGCTGGCGGAAGGACTCTTCTTCTAGCTTTTCCCATTTGAAGGGCGGCTTCTGGTTCTTGGCCTTCCGGGACTGGCCTATCAGGAGGTCCTGCATAGGTGCTGCCTTTTTGGTGAAACCGGGAATAAACCTTCGGTAGTAGCCTACCAACCCTAGGAACTGCCGCACTTCTTTTACGCTGGAGGGGCTTGGCCATCCCTTAATTGCGGTGATCTTATCGGGGTCGGGAGCCACTCCGTCAGCGCTCACCACGTGTCCCAGGTATTGCACCTTTGGTTTCAGGAGGTGACACTTGGAGGGTTTCACCTTTAGGCCGTAACTCGCCAGAGCTTCGAACACCTCCGCCAGGTGTTTCAGGTGGTCCTCATAAGTTTTGGAGTATACGATGACATCGTCCAGGTACAACAGGACCGTCTCGAAGTTTCTGTGGCCCAGACAGCACTCCATTAATCGTTGGAAGGTTACTGGGGCGTTGCAGAGTCCGAATGGCATGCAGGTGAACTCGCTAAGTCCCATCGGGGTGGTGAATGCGGTCTTCTCCCGGTCCGCCTCTGCTACAGGAACCTGCCAGTACCCGCTAGTGAGATCCAAGGTAGAGAAGAAGTTAGCAGATCTTAAAGCAGCCAATGACTCCTCTATCCTTGGTAAGGGGTACGCATCCTTGTGTGTGATACGGTTGATTTTCCGGTAATCTACACACATCCTCATGGTGTTGTCTTTCTTTTTGAGTAAAACTAGTGGGGCTGCCCAGGGGCTACAGCTATCCCGGATTACCCCAGCCTCCTTCATGTCTCTAAGCATCCCCTTGGCGTGTTGGTAATGTGCAGGGGGTACGGGTCGATACCTCTCTTTTATGGGAGGATGATCTCCCGTGGGGATGCGGTGTTCTACCCCCTTGACTCGCCCGAAGTCTAACGGGTGTTTACTAAACACTCTCTCATACTCTTGAACCACCCGATAGACTCCTTGTTTCTGATGTGAGGGAGTGGAGTCAGTACCCAGATGTAGTTGCTGACACCAGTCCTCCATGTCTTTCTTAGAGCCGTTACCTTCCTCCGGGTGAGATGGAGGCAAGGGTTCCACAGATTGTATAGAATTTTGATTAGTGGTATATAATTTGGCTAGCGTGGCATACCGGGGCAGGTACACTTCCCTCTCCCCGATATTTATTATGCGAACGGGCACCCTCCCATGGCGTACATTGACCACCCCCCGTGCTGTCAAAATGGTGGGCCTACTGTCTGAGTAAACTGGTTCTACCATTGCCTGGTAATCTCTATCTCTCAGACCAATAGCTGCCCGGCACCAAATCATCATTTCACTTTTTGGGGGCATGGCAATAGGAAAAGGGTCACACATTCTTACGCTACCAATCTCACCGCCGGAGAGTTCCACTTGTTGCCGTTGCATCAGTGCCCGGATCTCTTTCTGGAGCACCCGCTGCTCGCCGGAGCTGGCGTTCTTGGCAACCTGCTGTAAAAGGAAAATCACCTCTGCAAGACAATTTTCAATTACGTTAGTTCCTAGAGTTATTTTTGGGTGACTCTCATGTTTATCAATATCTACAATGATCAGTCCCTGTGCGGCCAGTTCGACTCTACCGATTTTGAGGGTCACCTCTTTAAATCCGATCTGTGGCACGGGCTGGCCATTGCTGGCGATGATACTCAAGTCGTCGTCAGGGTAGCGGGTAATATCCGAGTCATTCCAGTACTGCTTGAAGAGCACGTACGGGATGGTGGTGACCTGTGACCCGGTATCCAGTAGGGCACTCATGGGAATGCCATCCAGTACCACAGGCAAGACTGGACGTCCTCCCACATATCTGTCGCGCCAGTTCGATGGGCCTGGTGATCTTTTTCCTGGGGGTTGGCCCTCTACCCCAGGTTGTGCCCGTTTAAAGAACAGTACCTTTCCATATGTCCGGGTTGATTGCAGCGGCGGCAGATGGGTCGTCCGTCCTCGCTGTATCGGTCACTGGGTCTTCCTCTGGCCGGTGGGGTCCTCCTTGGTCGACGCCACGGGATGTCCTCCGGTCCGGATGCCAGCTGGATCTTCCCTGAGGTGGAAACCTGTAAAGACTGCACAGTTCGGGTTAGCGCAGCAACGCTCTTAACTAGCTCTTGGACCTGATGGTGTAGGTCTGGAGCCGGGTCATTGTCCAAAGCCTGCGCATGAGCTCCCACAGGCCCTGTCGACAAGGGCGCCGCCTCCTGGTGGTAAGTGATAGCTGGGCGCCTGTGGGTCACAACGCCACCCGGTGCTGGTTCTCGGAGCACCCGGATAGCTCTATCCTTGAACTGTGCAAAGTCCAGATGGGGATCCTGTAAGGCCATTGCCCGCAACTGGGTTCGGTGGGCATTGCAATATAAACCCTCTATAAAATGTTCAGTCAACAGCCTGTCCTCGTTTCCCACCCCATCAGGGTCGGTCTGCTTTATGGCCCTCAGGGCCTCTTGTAGGTTTAGTGCATAGTCCCTTATACTCTCATGCGCTCGCTGCTTGCACCCGTAGAATCTAAGCTTGATCTCGGCTGAGGTGCGGGTATCGAAGGTGTCCCTCAGCCGGGTTAGTATCTCTGCGACAGTCCTCCTCCCAGGTGGCCAAGATTTTACTTCTCTTTTGGCTGCCCCGGTTAGTTGGGCCACCAGGATGCTCACTTTTTGCTCTTCTGTGAGGGGGTACACCTGGAAGAGGCTATCCAGCTTTTCTCTAAAGTCATGCAGGGTATGTGACTCCCCTGAGTACTGGGGTAGCCAAGCTGCTCCCGGGATATAGGGCATGGTGAAGGGCATAACTGCAGCAGCGGTAGCGCTGGCGGGGGTTGAGGCAGTGAAGCTCTCCTCCGTATCCGACATCTTCCTCCCCCCTAGTGGACCGTGGCCTACCTTGCGATGATCCTCTTCCGTAGGCCGCGGCTCCGCAGTGGATCGTCAGGGTTGAGGACCTTCCGTCGCGCTCCTGTGACGTCGGCGTCTGCTGGGCTCCTTCCAGGACCTTACGCAACGTCCGGACGTGAGGCGGGGCTTCAGTTCTCGCGCGCTTTCGGAGTCCACGCCCCTCTTCTTCCCGCGCGGCGTCCTCAAGATGGCGTCCAATGGCGGGAAAACTCCACGGATGGCGGGAAGAAGGTCGAAGATGGCGCCGGATGGCGGGAAAACTTCGCGGATGGCGGGAAGAAGGTAGAAGATGGCGCCGGATGGCGGGAAACCTCCACGGATAGCGGGAATCTTCACCACTGGTAAGTTTGAACAGTCTTTGCTTTTCAGGCACGCAGTACCCGGTGGTTGCGGGCACGAAATCCTGCCGACTACGCCAAAGTTGACGCGCCCCTGGGCCTGTGTCGCGCTGCGCTGCGCATGCGGGAGCTTACCCGGAGCCGGATCTGTGGAGGGTTGTAGTCTCGTGGCGGTGACCCGGTCCGTGCCCAGGGAGTCAAACTAGACGGCAGTCCATTAGTAGTAAATGGTTGATGACTACGCCACCCGTTGAGTGCAGCCAGGGGGCTGCTGCTGCAGGGCAGACCGCTGAGGCCGATGGTGGGATTGTGCAGCGTGATAGTATAACCCCCAACGGGAGGGGTATGGCCTCAGGGCAGCCGACGTGGATGATGGGGGTAGCAGGAACCACTCAGAGACGGTACGGTGTAGTTCAGGGTCTTTACTGGTAACAACAAAAGACCCTCCCGGAGTACTTGCTAGCGGATGGGGCCTGGTCAGTCCTTGAGCAGATGGGATCTCCCCTGGCCAGGCGTAGTTGTAGGCCTCCCAAACTGACTGTACTCTTCTGGCTACCTTGCTAGGAGCTGATGTAAGTAGCCCACGTCCCTGAGTGTACCGTGTGGTGCTCACCCGTATGGCCGGTGACTCGGGGCCTTCTAATGGCTTCCGCTCCACGATGGCGGTGCTGGTCCCACGCGTGTGACCGTGCCTTTGGGCTTCTGGGCCAGAGGACCTGAAATCCCCTGCCTGACGGATTCTGCTGCTGGGCAGGAATTAGTCCCCACAGCCTCGGACTCCGGGTCCGGTAAAAAGTCTTCTTAGTCAGGGCGAACTCTGCAGCTGCCAGCCCCTGACTCCTTGTAACTGCTGTTTCTTCCTATGCTGTCTCTACTTCTTCTCTTCTTCTACTCACTCACCCTGCCTCAGCCCCAGGTTTATATAGGGGAAGTTCTTCCCCTCCCAAGACTGGGCAGGAGGTGTGGCATGCACAGGATCCCTGACTAAAGGACCTCCCACCTGCTCTCAGACATAACATTACGTTACTGTGGCAACCAGACCCCTGGGGTGTCACATTGTTTACTGCAAAGGACTTCATAGGCTCAAATCTTACTCCAGAGCCTTCCACAGGCCTCTCCAGCCCGCTCCACATTGCCTTTTCCTCAGGCCACAACTCCCTCCAGCTCTCTTTACATCGCCACATGCCCCTCTGCGGGGCCACAGACCCCTATACAGGGTCACAGGCCTTTCCACAGGGCCTCAACCCCTTCAGCTGTCTCCACAGGACCACAGGCTTTTCCACAGCCCACAACTCCTTCCAGCTCTCACCACAGGGCCACAGCCCTTTCCACAAGGCTAAAGGGCCTATCCATAGGGCCACATACCTTTCCACAGGGCCACAACTCCCTCCAGCTCTCTCCACAGGACAAGAAGCTCTCTTTACAGGGCCATAGCTCACCTCCACAGGGCCAAATGCACTTTCCACACGGCCACAACTCCCAACAGCTCTCTCCACAGAGTCACAGGGCCCGTCTGCAGGGCACAAGCCCCCTCTTCAAGGCCAAAAGGCCTTTCTACATGGCCATAGTCATTTCCATAGGGCACGAGCCCCTCCAGCTCTCTCCACAGGGCAACAGACCCCTATACAGGATCACAGGCCTTTCCACAGGGCCACAACACCTTCAGCTCTCTCCACAGGACCACAGGCTCCTACTGGGCCACAGGCCTTTCTACAGTGCCACAAGCCCCTCCAGCTCTCTCCACAGGCAATCATGTTGCATGTTGTTTACTGCAAAGGACTTCATAGGCTCAAATCTTACTCCAGAGCCTTCCACAGGCCGCTCCAGCCCGCTCCACATGGCCTTTTCCTCAGGCCACAACTCCCTCCAGCTCTCTTTACATCGCCACATGCCCCTCTGCGGGGCCACAGACCCCTATACAGGGTCACAGGCCTTTCCACAGGGCCTCAACCCCTTCAGCTGTCTCCACAGGACATCAGGCTTTTCCACAGCCCACAACTCCTTCCAGCTCTCACCACAGGGCCACAGCCCTTTCCACAAGGCTAAAGGGCCTATCCATAGGGCCACAGACCTTTCCACAGGGCCACAACACCCTCCAGCTCTCTCCACAGGACAAGAAGCTCTCTTTACAGGGCCATAGCTCACCTCCACAGGGCCAAATGCACTTTCTACACGGCTACAACTCCCAACAGCTCTCTCCACAGAGTCACAGGGCCCGTCTGCAGGGCACAAGCGCCCTCTTCAAGGCCAAAAGGCCTTTCTACATGGCTATAGTCATACGGCACGAGCCCCTCCAGCTCTCTCCACAGGGCAACGGACCCCTATACAGGGTCACAGGCCTTTCCACAGGGCCACAACACCTTCAGCTCTCTCCACAGGACCACAGGCTCCTACTGGGCCACAGGCCTTTCCACAGTGCCACAAGCCCCTCCAGCTCTCTCCACAGGCAATCATGTTGCATGTTGTTTACTGCAATGGACTTCATAGGCTCAAATCTTACTCCAGAGCCTTCCACAGGCCTCTCCAGCCCGCTCCACATGGCCTTTTCCTCAGGCCACAACTCCCTCCAGCTCTCTTTACATCGCCACATGCCCCTCTGCGGGGCCACAGACCCCTATACAGGGTCACAGGCCTTTCCACAGGGCCTCAACCCCTTCAGCTGTCTCCACAGGACCACAGGCTTTTCCACAGCCCACAACTTCTTCCAGCTCTCACCACAGGGCCACAGCCCTTTCCACAAGGCTAAAGGGCCTATCCATAGGGCCACATACCTTTCCACAGGGCCACAACACCCTCCAGCTCTCTCCACAGGACAAGAAGCTCTCTTTACAGGGCCATAGCTCACCTCCACAGGGCCAAATGCACTTTCCACACGGCTACAACTCCCAACAGCTCTCTCCACAGAGTCACAGGGCCCGTCTGCAGGGCACAAGCGCCCTCTTCAAGGCCAAAAGGCCTTTCTACATGGCTATAGTCATTTCCATACGGCACGAGCCCCTCCAGCTCTCTCCACAGGGCAACGGACCCCTATACAGGATCACAGGCCTTTCCACAGGGCCACAACACCTTCAGCTCTCTCCACAGGACCACAGGCTCCTACTGGGCCACAGGCCTTTCCACAGTGCCACAAGCCCCTCCAGCTCTCTCCACAGGCAATCATGTTGCATGTTGTTTACTGCAAAGGACTTCATAGGCGCAAATCTTACTCCAGAGCCTTCCACAGGCCTCTCCAGCCCGCTCCACATGGCCTCTTCCTCAGGCCACAATTCCCTCCAGCTCTCTTTACATCGCCACATGCCCCTCTGCGGGGCCACAGACCCCTATACAGGGTCACAGGCCTTTCCACAGGGCCTCAACCCCTTCAGCTGTCTCCACAGGACCACAGGCTTTTCCACAGCCCACAACTCCTTCCAGCTCTCACCACAGGGCCACAGCCCTTTCCACAAGGCTAAAGGGCCTATCCATAGGGCCACATACCTTTCCACAGGGCCACAACACCCTCCAGCTCTCTCCACAGGACAAGAAGCTCTCTTTACAGGGCCATAGCTCACCTCCACAGGGCCAAATGCACTTTCCACACGGCTACAACTCCCAACAGCTCTCTCCACAGAGTCACAGGGCCCGTCTGCAGGGCACAAGCGCCCTCTTCAAGGCCAAAAGGCCTTTCTACATGGCTATAGTCATTTCCATACGGCACGAGCCCCTCCAGCTCTCTCCACAGGGCAACGGACCCCTATACAGGGTCACAGGCCTTTCCACAGGGCCACAACACCTTCAGCTCTCTCCACAGGACCACAGGCTCCTACTGGGCCACAGGCCTTTCCATAGTGCCACAAGCCCCTCCAGCTCTCTCCACAGGCAATCATGTTGCATGTTGTTTACTGCAAAGGACTTCATAGGCTCAAATCTTACTCCAGAGCCTTCCACAGGCCTCTCCAGCCCGCTCCACATGGCCTTTTCCTCAGGCCACAACTCCCTCCAGCTCTCTTTACATCGCCACATGCCCCTCTGCGGGGCCACAGACCCCTATACAGGGTCACAGGCCTTTCCACAGGGCCTCAACCCCTTCAGCTGTCTCCACAGGACCACAGGCTCCTACTGGGCCACAGGCCTTTCCACAGTGCCACAAGCCCCTCCAACTCTTCTCCACAGGACAACAAGCTCTCTTTACCGGGCCATAGCTCCCATCAACAGGGCGAAATGCACTTTCTGCACCGCCACTGCCCCCTTTAGCTCTCTCCACAGAGACACAAGGCCCGTCTGCAAGGCACAAGCCCCCTCTTCAAGGCCAGAAGGCCTGTCTACATGGCCATAGTCATTTCCATAGGGCACGAGCCCCTACAGCTCTCTCCACAGGGCAACGGACCCCTATACAGGGTCACAGGCCTTTCCACAGGGCCTCAACCCCATCAGCTCTCTCCACAGGACCACTGGCTCCTTCTGCCGGGCCACAAGCATTTCCACAGGGCCACAATCCCCTCAAACTCTTTTCCACATGACAACAAGCTAACTTTACAAGGACATAGCTCCCTTCCTCATAGCCAGCCATCATGGTGTTTGTGTTATTAAAGAAAAAAAAAATTTGAGGGCTGGCTAGAGGCAGCCGTGGACACACTATAGCCAGCCCTCATGCTGTTTGTGTTATTAAAGAAAAAAAAATTTGGGGGTTGGCTAGAGGCAGCCGTGGACACACGATAGCCAGCCCTCATGGTGTTTGTGTTATTAAAGAAAAAAAAAATTGGGGGGCTGGCTAGAGGCAGCCGTGAACACACGATAGCCAGCCCTCATGGTGTTTGTGTTATTAAAGAAAAAAAAAATTGGGGGGCTGGCTAGAGGCAGCCGTGAACACACGATATCCAGCCCTCATGGTGTTTGTGTTATTAAAGAAAAAAAAAATTGGGGGGCTGGCTAGAGGCAGCCGTGAACACACGATATCCAGCCCTCATGGTGTTTGTGTTATTAAAGAAAAAAAAAATTGGGGGGCTGGCTAGAGGCAGCCGTGAACACACGATATCCAGCCCTCATGGTGTTTGTGTTATTAAAGAAAAAAAAAATTGGGGGGCTGGCTAGAGGCAGCCGTGGACACACGATAGCCAGCCCTCATGGTGTTTGTGTTATTAAAGAAAAAAAAAATTGGGGGGCTGGCTAGAGGCAGCCGTGAACACACGATAGCCAGTCCTCATGGTGTTTGTGTTATTAAAGAAAAAAAAAATTGGGGGGCTGGCTAGAGGCAGCCGTGGACACATGATAGCCAGCCCTCATGGTGTTTGTGTTATTAAAGAAAAAAAAAATTGGGGGGCTGGCTAGAGGCAGCCGTGGACACACGATAGCCAGGCCTCATGGTGCTTGTGTTATTAAAGAAAAAAAAAATTGGGGGGCTGGCTAGAGGTAGCCGTGGATACACGATAGCCAGCCCTCATGGTGTTTGTGTTATTAAAGAAAAAAAAAAATTGGGGGGCTGGCTAGAGGCAGCCGTGAACACACGATAGCCAGCCCTCATGGTGTTTGTGTTATTAAAGAAAAAAAAAAAATTGGGGGGCTGGCTAGAGGCAGCCGTGAACACACGATAGCCAGCCCTCATGGTGTTTGTGTTATTAAAGAAAAAAAAAATTGGGGTGCTGGCTAAAGGCAGCCATGGACACATGATAGCCAGCCCTCATGGTGTTTGTGTTATTAAAGAAAAAAAAATTGGGGGGCTGGCTAGAGGCAGCCGTGAACACACGATAGCCAGCCCTCATGGTGTTTGTGTTATTAAAGAAAAACAAAAATTGGGGGGCTGGCTAGAGGCAGCCGTGGACACACGATAGCCAGCCCTCATGGTGTTTGTGTTATTAAAGAAAAAAAAATTTGGGGGTTGGCTAGAGGCAGCCGTGGACACACGATAGCCAGCCCTCATGGTGTTTGTGTTATTAAAGAAAAAAAAAATTGGGGGGCTGGCTAGAGGCAGCCGTGAACACACGATAGCCAGCCCTCATGGTGTTTGTGTTATTAAAGAAAAAAAAAAATTGGGGGGCTGGCTAGAGGCAGCCGTGGACACACGATAGCCAGCCCTCATGGTGTTTGTGTTATTAAAGAAAAAAAAAATTGGGGGGCTGGCTAGAGGCAGCCGTGAACACACGAAAGCCAGCCCTCATGGTGTTTGTGTTATTAAAGAAAAAAAAAATTGGGGGGCTGGCTAGAGGCAGCCGTGGACACATGATAGCGAGCCCTCATGGTGTTTGTGTTATTAAAGAAAAAAAAAATTGGGGGGCTGGCTAGAGGCAGCCGTGAACACACGATAGCCAGCCCTCATGGTGTTTGTGTTATTAAAGAAAAAAAAAATTGGGGGGCTGGCTAGAGGCAGCCGTGAACACACGATAGCCAGCCCTCATGGTGTTTGTGTTATTAAAGAAAAAAAAAATTGGGGGGCTGGCTAGAGGCAGCCGTGGACACATGATAGCCAGCCCTCATGGTGTTTGTGTTATTAAAGAAAAAAAAAATTGGGGGGCTGGCTAGAGGCAGCCGTGGACACACGATAGCCAGCCCTCATGGTGCTTGTGTTATTAAAGAAAAAAAAAATTGGGGGGCTGGCTAGAGGTAGCCGTGGATACACGATAGCCAGCCCTCATGGTGTTTGTGTTATTAAAGAAAAAAAAAATTGGGGGGCTGGCTAGAGGCAGCCGTGAACACACGATAGCCAGCCCTCATGGTGTTTGTGTTATTAAAGAAAAAAAAAAATTGGGGGGCTGGCTAGAGGCAGCCGTGGACACACGATAGCCAGCCCTCATGGTGTTTGTGTTATTAAAGAAAAAAAAAATTAGGGGGCTGGCTAGAGGCAGCCGTGAACACACCATAGCCAGCCCTCATGGTGTTTGTGTTATTAAAGAAAAAAAATATTTGGGTGGCTGGCTAGAGGCAGCCGTGGACACACGATAGCCAGCCCTAATGGTGTTTGTGTTATTAAAGAAAAAAAAAATTGGGGGGCTGGCTAGAGGCAGCCGTGAACACACGATAGCCAGGCCTCATGGTGCTTGTGTTATTAAAGAAAAAAAAAATTGGGGGGCTGGCTAGAGGTAGGCGTGGATACACGATAGCCAGCCCTCATGGTGTTTGTGTTATTAAAGAAAAAAAAAATTGGGGGGCTGGCTAGAGGCAGCCGTGAACACACGATAGCCAGCCCTCATGGTGTTTGTGTTATTAAAGAAAAAAAAAAAAATTGGGGGGCTGGCTAGAGGCAGCCGTGAACACACGATAGCCAGCCCTCATGGTGTTTGTGTTATTAAAGAAAAAAAAAATTGGGGGGCTGGCTAGAGGCAGCCATGGACACATGATAGCCAGCCCTCATGGTGTTTGTGTTATTAAAGAAAAAAAAAATTGGGGGGCTGGCTAGAGGCAGCCGTGAACACACGATAGCCAGCCCTCATGGTGTTTGTGTTATTAAAGAAAAACAAAAATTGGGGGGCTGGCTAGAGGCAGCCGTGGACACACGATAGCCAGCCCTCATGGTGTTTGTGTTATTAAAGAAAAAAAAATTTGGGGGTTGGCTAGAGGCAGCCGTGGACACACGATAGCCAGCCCTCATGGTGTTTGTGTTATTAAAGAAAAAAAAAATTGGGGGGCTGGCTAGAGGCAGCCGTGAACACACGATAGCCAGCCCTCATGGTGTTTGTGTTATTAAAGAAAAAAAAAATTGGGGGGCTGGCTAGAGGCAGCCGTGGACACACGATAGCCAGCCCTCATGGTGTTTGTGTTATTAAAGAAAAAAAAAATTGGGGGGCTGGCTAGAGGCAGCCGTGAACAGACGATAGTCAGCCCTCATTGTGTTTGTGTTATTAAAGAAAAAAAAAATTGGGGGGCTGGCTAGAGGCAGCCGTGGACACACGATAGCCAGCCCTCATGGTGTTTGTGTTATTAAAGAAAAAAAAAATTGGGGGGCTGGCTAGAGGCAGCCGTGGACACACGATAGCCAGCCCTCATGGTGCTTGTGTTATTAAAGAAAAAAAAAATTGGGGGGCTGGCTAGAGGTAGCCGTGGATACACGATAGCCAGCCCTCATGGTGTTTGTGTTATTAAAGAAAAAAAAAAAATTGGGGGGCTGGCTAGAGGCAGCCGTGAACACACGATAGCCAGCCCTCATGGTGTTTGTGTTATTAAAGAAAAAAAAAATTGGGGGGCTGGCTAGAGGCAGCTGTGGACACACGATAGCCAGCCCTCATGGTGTTTGTGTTATTAAAGAAAAAAAAAATTAGGGGGCTGGCTAGAGGCAGCCGTGGACACACGATAGCCAGCCCTCATGGTGTTTGTGTTATTAAAGAAAAAAAAAAATTGGGGGGCTGGCTAGAGGCAGCCGTGAACACACGATAGCCAGCCCTCATGGTGTTTGTGTTATTAAAGAAAAAAAAAATTGGGGGGCTGGCTAGAGGCAGCTGTGGACACACGATAGCCAGCCCTCATGGTGTTTGTGTTATTAAAGAAAAAAAAAATTAGGGGGCTGGCTAGAGGCAGCCGTGGACACACGATAACCAGCCCTCATGGTGTTTGTGTTATTAAAGAAAAACAAAAATTGGGGGGCTGGCTAGAGGCAGCCGTGGACACACGATAGCCAGCCCTCATGGTGTTTGTGTTATTAAAGAAAAAAAAATTTGGGGGTTTGCTAGAGGCAGCCGTGGACACACGATAGCCAGCCCTCATGGTGTTTGTGTTATTAAAGAAAAAAAAAATTGGGGGGCTGGCTAGAGGCAGCCGTGAATACACGATAGCCAGCCCTCATGGTGTTTGTGTTATTAAAGAAAAAAAAAATTGGGGGGCTGGCTAGAGGCAGCCGTGGACACACGATAGCCAGCCCTCATGGTGTTTGTGTTATTAAAGAAAAAAAAAATTGGGGGGCTGGCTAGAGGCAGCCGTGAACAGACGATAGTCAGCCCTCATTGTGTTTGTGTTATTAAAGAAAAAAAAAATTGGGGGGCTGGCTAGAGGCAGCCGTGGACACACGATAGCCAGCCCTCATGGTGTTTGTGTTATTAAAGAAAAAAAAAATTGGGGGGCTGGCTAGAGGCAGCCGTGGACACACGATAGCCAGCCCTCATGGTGCTTGTGTTATTAAAGAAAAAAAAAATTGGGGGGCTGGCTAGAGGTAGCCGTGGATACACGATAGCCAGCCCTCATGGTGTTTGTGTTATTAAAGAAAAAAAAAAATTGGGGGGCTGGCTAGAGGCAGCCGTGAACACACGATAGCCAGCCCTCATGGTGTTTGTGTTATTAAAGAAAAAAAAAATTGGGGGGCTGGCTAGAGGCAGCTGTGGACACACGATAGCCAGCCCTCATGGTGTTTGTGTTATTAAAGAAAAAAAAAATTAGGGGGCTGGCTAGAGGCAGCCGTGGACACACGATAGCCAGCCCTCATGGTGTTTGTGTTATTAAAGAAAAAAAAAAATTGGGGGGCTGGCTAGAGGCAGCCGTGAACACACGATAGCCAGCCCTCATGGTGTTTGTGTTATTAAAGAAAAAAAAAATTGGGGGGCTGGCTAGAGGCAGCTGTGGACACACGATAGCCAGCCCTCATGGTGTTTGTGTTATTAAAGAAAAAAAAAATTAGGGGGCTGGCTAGAGGCAGCCGTGGACACACGATAACCAGCCCTCATGGTGTTTGTGTTATTAAAGAAAAAAAAAAATTGGGGGGCTGGCTAGAGGCAGCCGTGGACACACGATAGCCAGCCCTCATGGTGTTTGTGTTATTAAAGAAAAAAAAAATTGGGGGGCTGGCTAGAGGCAGCCGTGAACACACGATAGCCAGCCCTCATGGTGTTTGTGTTATTAAAGAAAAAAAATATTTGGGGGGCTGGCTAGAGGCAGCCGTGGACACACGATAGCCAGCCCTCATGGTGTTTGTGTTATTAAAGAAAAAAAAAATTGGGGGGCTGGCTAGAGGCAGCCGTGAACACACGATAGCCAGCCCTCATGGTGTTTGTGTTATTAAAGAAAAAAAAAATTGGGGGGCTGGCTAGAGGCAGCCGTGGACACACGATAGCCAGCCCTCATGGTGCTTGTGCTATTAAAGAAAAAAAAAATTGGGGGGCTGGCTAGAGGTAGCCGTGGATACACGATAGCCAGCCCTCATGGTGTTTGTGTTATTAAAGAAAAAAAAAAATTGGGGGGCTGGCTAGAGGCATCTGTGAACACACGATAGCCAGCCCTCATGGTGTTTGTGTTATTAAAGAAAAAAAAAATTGGGGGGCTGGCTAGAGGCAGCCGTGAACACACGATAGCCAGCCCTCATGGTGTTTGTGTTATTAAAGAAAAAAAATATTTGGGGGGCTGGCTAGAGGCAGCCGTGGACACACGATAGCCAGCCCTCATGGTGTTTGTGTTATTAAAGAAAAAAAAAATTGGGGGGCTGGCTAGAGGCAGCCGTGAACACACGATAGCCAGCCCTCATGGTGTTTGTGTTATTAAAGAAAAAAAAAATTGGGGGGCTGGCTAGAGGCAGCCGTGGACACACGATAGCCAGCCCTCATGGTGCTTGTGTTATTAAAGAAAAAAAAAATTGGGGGGCTGGCTAGAGGTAGCCGTGGATACACGATAGCCAGCCCTCATGGTGTTTGTGTTATTAAAGAAAAAAAAAAATTGGGGGGCTGGCTAGAGGTAGCCGTGGATACACGATAGCCAGCCCTCATGGTGTTTGTGTTATTAAAGAAAAAAAAAAATTGGGGGGCTGGCTAGAGGCATCCGTGAACACACGATAGCCAGCCCTCATGGTGTTTGTGTTATTAAAGAAAAAAAAAATTGGGGGGCTGGCTAGAGGCAGCCGTGAACAAAATGCTTCATTTCTCCATCGTGGTTACATAGCCTTAGTGTTATTAAAGCAAAAAAAATTTGAGAGTTGGCTATATACATTATATGCCCAATATGAGGGCTGGATGCAGGTAATCCAGGACAACCAGCAGCCAGCTCTCATGCTTGCGTGCACATTAGAAAGAGAAACATTGCCATCTGGTGTTTTTACAATCCTAAAATAAAAAATTAAAAAGTTGGACAACATTGCCACCCGGTGGAGTTTCCTCAGAACACACAATGTCAACAAAAAAGTCAATGAGGGCTGGCTATTGGTCAATCAGGTAAGTGATTTAGCCAACCCTAATGTTACATTTTTTTGCATTTTTATTGCGTAGACCCCCTCAGGAGCGATATTTCAGGCCGCAGAGCGCGCAGTTTCGAGCAAAAATTTTGCCTTAACCCTGAAAAAAATTTAGCGCATCCCACCGCGTGCGTAAGCGTCCCAAATGCCAAAAAACAAATTTCCCCCATCAGTCCCTATATATTACTATAGTACAGAAGGTCATACTACCATATTGACTCTTTAGTCCAGTTCCAATGTATCAAGGTCAAGCCTGTTGCCCAAATGCAACAGATGTTGCATTCCGGCAACAAAAGTCGGCCATCTTGTGTCCCGTTTGCAACAAAAGGTCATCCTTTGTTGCCTTTCGGCAACATTTAAGGTCAAGCCTGTTGCAAACGGGACACGAAGCCTCTGATTTTGACCAAAGGTGCACCTCATCATCACAACTCCAAGTCAATAACACTTCTGTGAAATCTACCTGTCCAGTTATGAAGCAACACGGATTGTGAATCAATTTCTCCTGCTGTTGTGCAAATGGAGCAGACAACTGGTAGAAATGATAGGCAATTAGCCAGATACCCCCTATAAAGGAGTGGTTCTGCAGGTGGTGACCACAGACCATTTCTCTGTTCTCATTCTTTTTGGCTGATGTTTTGGTCACTTTTTCATTTTGCCATTGCTCTCACCCCTAGAGGTACATTAGCATTAGGCAGTGTCTACAGTACAACCCACAGAAGTTGCTCAGGTAGTGCCGTTCATCCAGGATGGCACATCAGTGCGAGCTGTGGCAAGAAGTGTAGCTGTGTCTGTCAGCACAGTGTCCAGAGCATGGAGCAGATACCAGGAGATGTGCAGGGAGCCATAGGAGGGCAACAACCCAGCAGCAGGACCGTTACCTCCTCCTTTGTGCAAGGAGGAACAGGAGGAGCACTGCCAGAGCCCTGCAAAATGACCTCCAGCTGGCCACAAATGTGCATGTGTCTGCACAAACGGTTAGAAACCGACTCCATGAGGGTGGTATGAGGGCCCGATGTCCACAGATGGGGGTTGTGCTCACAGCCCAACACCGAGCAGGACGCTTGACATTTGCCACAGAACACCAGGATTGGCAAAGTCGCCACTGGTGCCCTCTGCTCTTCACAGATGAAAGCTCAGTATTGTGTGTGGCCTCCACGTGCCTGTATGACCTCCCTACAACGCCTGGGCATGCTCCTGATGAGGTTGCGGATGGTCTCCTGTGGGATCTCCTCCCAGACCTAGACTAAAGCATCAGCCAACTCCTGAACAGTCAGTGGTGCAACGCGACGTTGGTGGATGTGACTCGCCCCCTGGGCCGTGGGGTACTCGGATCCGGGCAGTAGGGGAACGATGGGAGTAGTAGTGGCAACCCGGTTTCGTGGCTCAGGGTGGTCAGGCCAGTGGTAGTCCGTTATGTGCTGATGTTTATGTCCGACTACGCCACCCGTGGATTTGCGGTTATTAGGAACCGCCGCTGCATGCCGACCGCTGGGGCTGATGAGGTGTGCAGCTAGGGTAGTGTGACTCCCCACGGGAAGAGTGCGGCCCCAGGGCAGTATAGTGGATGGTGGGAGTGATGGTGGTGAGAGTCCCAGTGCTGATAGTGCTGGAGAAGCAAGGAGCACACAGACAACAGGTTGCAGTCCAGGGTCTTTACTAGAACAGGTAAATTGACCCATAAACAGTCCCGGCTAGGAGGGGAACCTGGATGTCTGAGAGCAACGGGGAAATTGGCCCTGGTCAGGGTGAGGGTGTAGGCCTACCGTGCTTTCTGCGCTCCTTCTGGCTATCTCCTCCTGATAGGGTAACAGCCCACGTTTCCAAGCTTTCCGTGTATTCTCGCCTGTATGGCCTGCGACGTGGGTTCCTTTCTGCTCCCAGCCTTGTACGGCTTTACTGGTACCTTCTGTTGTGGCAGGGCCTCCAGGCTTCTTAGGCCAAGGAATATACAGTCCCCTGCGGACTGGTTCTCTGCTGGGGGATGTGGAATCCTCTCAGCCTCAGACACCAAAGTCTGGTAAATTAAGTCCTCTTTCTGCCAAGACAGGCTCTCTTCGCGTCTTGTCTCTGGCTTGTGGCTCTCCTCCTGCCACACTTCCTCTTAGGTGCAGTGCAACTGTCTGTCCCTGTTCTGCTCTGGGACAAGTCTCAATGCTGAGACAGGCCATCCAGTTCTCTCTAACCCTGCCCCCAGCACCAGCTTTTATAGGGGCAGCCTGCTCCCCCTACTGGCCTGAGACAGGAGGCATTGCATGCTAATGTTCCCCTGACTAGAGAACCTCCCCCTTGCTCTCAGACACAGCTTTAATACATTTTGTGGCATCCAGGCCAGGGTGACACATTCCCCCCTAGTGAAATTTAGTACTCCGGGACTAAACAATAAACAAAGACAATAAAACATTAATAGACATTAATAGACAGACGACGCACAAATTGAGTTCTTAAGGTCACAGTGTGGCCTGTGACCGGGTGTCCATATCACCAATACAACGGGGAGCCTTAACCAGGTGGGGGTCTGTCCTACCCCAAGTCCTTCACAGTCTTAGTTCATTCCTTGGTTAGGCTCCGAACGCAGTCCATACCAGGTCCCGGTTATAAAAAGTCCATAACCTGTGAGTCCTTACAGTAACTGCAAGAAACTGAAACACGGAATTACCAAACATGCATGTAACTTTGCAAACAATTCAACATTTGGCAACAAGGTTATTTACAATTTTAGTGCGCTCTATATTCTCCAGCGAGCGGGTATCAGCCCCTTTGTGCTCCTGGTTGACCTACGTAGCCCACTGTCTGGTGGTGGACCAACCTGGCTTTCCCCACTAGCGTTAGGGGTACAGCTACCAGCTGGGTGTACAGGTAGGGAAGGCAGCTGTCTGTGGGTCCTTTGGCTTACCGCAGGCATGGCAGGCTCACTGTCAGCAGAGGGTTGACTCTCCTGGGCTGCTGGTACAGGCTCTTCTGCCTCTGGAACCGCTTGCTCCTCTTCACCTTCCGGCTCTGGTGTTGGTTGTTGCTGTGCCGGTTGCAGGAAATGCAGGACGGGTACCACTATGGCATCATTTATGCGAGTTCAGGACAGAGGGAACTCTCCGAGAACGGTGCTGATCATTTCTTCCTTGTCCTCTGCGGGTTCAAGGTCACTCTGATCCTCTTCTGCACTACGGAGTTGCTCGGGGCATCTTTTGAGATGGTCTCTGGAGACGGTACTAGTGGTTTCTCCTCCGTCCTTGGTGATCACGCACACCTTCGGGTTGTCGTGATCAGACTGCAGTACGGTGTAGGGTTCCCTTTCCCACTGGTCGTCCAACTTGTGAAGCCTTCTTTTTCGCTTTAGGACTTGCTCACCAGGTTCTAGGGGACCAGCAGGGGCGTGTTGGTTGAAGAGTTTTTCTTGCCTCTCTCTCACCTGGGCCAGGCTCTTCTCCACAGTCTACTGCACCTTCTTGTACTGCAGTTGCCTTTCCGTATCCCAGTCCGCATCCGGGGAGGTGTCCTCAGGCGTTAGGACTCCCATCTCCAGGTCTATAGGCAGCTTACCCGGTCTGGGTCGCATCAGGTAAGCCGGGGTGCAGTTGGTAGCATTCACCGGGATATGATTGTATAAGTCTATCAGGTCCGGCAGTTTTTCTGGCCACAGGCTGCGCTCCTCCAGGGGCAACGTCTTCAGGAGATCAATGACTATATTGTTCATCTTCTCACACATCCCGTTGGTTTGTGGGTGGTAAGGCGTTGTCCGAATCTTCTTACAGCCATAGAGGTTGCCGAACTCCTGGAAGATTTCAGCCTCGAACGCTGGACCCTGGTCTGTCAGGACCTGTTCCGGATACCCGTGTGGACGGCAGAAATATTGCTGGAAGGCTCTGGCCGCTGTTTGGGCTGTCAAGTCTTTTACTGGGACCACCACTAGAAAACGGGAATAGTGGTCCACGATTGTCAGGGCATAGATGTATCCTGACCGGCTGGGAGCCAATTTGACATGGTCCAGAGCTACCAGCTCAAGAGGCTGCGTGGTGACGATGGGCCTCAAGGGTGTCTTCTGGCTGGTGCGGTCCTTCCTCCTTAGGTGACAAGGGCCACAGTCTCTGCACCATTTTTCTACAGCTCCTCTCATGCCGACCCAAAAGAACCTTCCTCTTAGTAGGAACTCCAGTTTCTTCCAACCGAACCGATGTGTCCCGCTCTGTCATGGTAAGCCCCCAGGACCATAGCTGCATCCCGCTTTGGGACCACGACTTGCCAGGTCAGCTCGTGCGTCCGGTGGTTGACAATCCTTCTGCACAACTTGCCTTCGTAGAGGAACAGCTTGCTCTTCTCTTTCCATAGCTGCTTGGCTTCCTCTGGAGCATCCGGATCTATGCGGGCATCTTCCTGGGTCAGCAGATCTTTCACCAGGCGGATGGCAGGGTCACTATCTTGGGTCTCGGCCCAGCTGTGTTGAGGTAGGGGATTTATCATCACGGTTGTTAGATCCTCCTCCTTCACGCGGTGGGAGTATTGAGCAGCTCCATACCGGTGAAACGCGGGGAGTTCTACCTCCTCCAGCTCTTCTGGGTCTTCGTCACCTTCAGATAAGTGAGGCATCCTCGATAGGGCGTCAGCGTTGGCATTGGTTTTGCCGGCCCGGTACTTGATCAGTCATAGTTGGAGAGACGGGCCATCCACCGCTGTTCTAGGGCACCCAGTCTTGCATTGTCCAGGTGTGTCAACGGGTTGTTGTCCGTGTACACGGTGAACTTTGCGGAGGCCAGGTAATGCTTGAAGCGTTCCGTCACGGCCCACACCACCGCCAAGAATTCTAGCTTGAAGGAGCTGTAATTCTCCGGGTTCCTCTTGGTGGGTCTCAGCTTCCGGCTGGCGTACGCGATCACCCTTTCTCTGCCCTGTTGGTTTTGGGATAGTACGGCTCCCAGTCCCACATTACTGGCATCTGTGTGGAGAATGAAAGGCTGGCCATAATCAGGGTAGGCCAGGATCTCGTCCCCTGTGAGGGCCATCTTTAGCTGGCGGAAGGACTCCTCTTCCGGTTTATCCCACTTGAAGGGCGGCTTTTGGCTCCTGGACTTAGACTGTCCGATCAGGAGGTCCTGCATAGGAGCTGCCATCTTAGTGAACCCGGGGATGAACCTTCGGTAGTAGCCTACCAACCCGAGAAACTGTCTCACCTCTTTGATGTTCGAGGGGCTTGGCCAGCTCTTGATTGCCGTGACCTTGTCAGGGTCGGGGGCCACTCCTTCCGCGCTTACCACGTGCCCTAGGTACTGGTCCTTTGATTTCAGCAGGTGACACTTCGATGGTTTCACCTTCAGGCCATAGCCTGCCAGGGCTTCGAACACCTCGGCCAGGTGCTTTAGGTGGTCCTCGTAGGTCTTCGAATAGACGATCACGTCGTCCAGGTAAAGGAGGACCGTCTCGAAGTTTCGGTGCCCTAGACATCATTCCATCAGCCTCTGGAAGGTCCCTGGTGCGTTGCAGAGCCCGAAGGGCATACAGTTGAACTCACTCAGTCCCATCGGGGTGGTGAAGGCAGTCTTCTCCTTGTCAGCCTCTGCCACAGGAACCTGCCAGTACCCGCTAGTAAGGTCCAAAGTAGAAAAGAAGTTAGCAGATTTTAGTGCGGCTAAAGACTCCTCTATTCTAGGCAGCGGATATGCGTCTTTGTGGGTGATACGGTTGATTTGTCTATAGTCCACGCACATTCTCATGGTGCCGTCTTTCTTTTTGACCAGAACCAAGGGGGCTGCCCAGGGGCTACAGCTGTCTCTAATAACCCCAGCTTCTTTCATCTCTCTTAGCATGCCCTTTGCGTTCTGATAATGTGCAGGGGGTACAGGTCTGTGCCTCTCTTTTATTGGTGGGTGGCTCCCTGTGGGGATGTGGTGTTCTATCCCTTTTACTCTGCCGAAGTCTAGCGGGTGCTTACTAAAGACTCTCTCGTACTCCTGTACCACCCGGTAGACTCCTTGTTTTTGGTGCAGGGGAGTGGAGTCAGCACCCACATGGAGTTTCTGGCACCAGTCCTCCTTTTGTTTCTGGGAGCCATTACCCTCCGCCTGAGGAGATGGAGGCAAGGGTTCCACGGCCCTGATAGCTTTGTGTTCGACAACAAACAGTTTGGCGAGTGTAGCGTACCTGGGTAAGTGTACTTCCCTCTCCCCAATGTTGAGGATGCGGACGGGCACCCTCCCATGACGGACATCAACCACCTCCCGGGCTGTCAAAATGGTGGGCCTGCTGTCTGAGTACACGGGTTCTACCATGGCTTGGTAGTCTCTACCACTCAACCCGATTGCAGTCCGACACCAGATCATCATTTCACTTTTGGGAGGCATGGAAATGGGGAATGGGTCACTCAGTCTTACGCTACCGATCTCACCACCAGACAGTTCTACCTGCTGCCGTCTCATCAGGGCTTTTATCTCCTTGTTGAGGACTCTCTGTTGGCTGGAACTAGCATTCACCGCCACCTGTTGTAGAATTACAATTACCTCTGAAAGACAATTTTCAATTACGTTAGTACCCACAGTTATTTTAGGGTGACTTTCACGACGGTCAATGTCCACAATAATCACCCCCTGTGCCGGCAGTTCAACTTTACCAATTTTAATGGTCATCTCCTTGAACCCCATCTGCGGCACGGGTAAGCCATTACTGGCGATGATGCTCAAGTTATTGTCTGGATACCGTGTGATATCAGCATCAGTCCAATACTGCTTAAAAAGTACATAAGGGATAGTGGTTACTTGTGACCTATTATCCAGCAAGGCGCTCATGGGGATACCGTCCAGCACCACGGGTAAAACCGGGCGCCCCCCAACGTACTTATTACGCCAATTGTAAGGGCCTGGTGATCTTATGCCTGGGGGTTGGCCCTTTGCCCCAGGTTGGACCCTTTTAAATTACAGTACCTGGAAATGTGTCCGGGCTGGTTGCATCGACGGCAAATGGGCTGTCCATCCTCTGCGTAGCGGTCTGTGGGCCTCCCTCGGAACGACGGGATCCTCCTCTGTCGACGCCACGGGACATCCTCCGGACTTGAAGCCAGCTCGATGGGTCTTGACGGGTCCACTTGCAACGCCTGGACGGTCCTGGTCAACGCCGCGACGCTCCTGGTCAGCTCCTGGACTTGGTGGTGCAGGTCTTTCGACGGGGCTTGGTTCAGGGCCTGTGCATCAGCCCCCACGGGATCCATAGAGGAGGGCGCCGCCTCCTGGTGGTTGGTGAGAGCAGGGCGCCGGGGGTTTATAGCGCCACTGGTTGCAGATTCACGGAGCACCCTTATGGCCCTGTCCTTAAATTGGGCAAAGGTTAGGTCGGGGTTCTGAAAGAACATGAGACGCAGTTGGGCCCTGTGGGCGCTAGACAGCAGACCTTCTATGAATTGTTCTGTTAGCAGCTTATCCGTTTCCTGCACACTGCCAGGGTCAGTTTGTTGAATAGCCCTCAAGGCTTCCTGCAGATTTAGGGCATAGTCTCTGATGCTGTCCTGTGCCCGCTGCTTACATCCATAGAACCTCATTTTAATCTCAGCGGAGGTACATGTGTCAAAGGTACCCCGCAGCCGGGCCAGAATACCCTTCACAGTCCTTTTATCCTCAGTGGGCCATGATTTTACCTCCCTTTGGGCTGCGCCAGTTAACTGCCCTGTCAATATGCTGACCTTCTTTTCCTCTGTCAGGGGGTAAACGTGGAACAAACTGTATAGCCTTTCCTTGAAGTCAGTTAGGGCATGGGGCTCCCCTGAGTATTTGGGCAGCCAGGCCGCTCCAGGGATGTAGGGCAGGGAAAAGGGCATCACCGCTGCTGCAGCTGCGTTGGTGGTAGTGGGCGCCTCTGTGTCCGACATCTTCCTCCCCCCTAGTTAAGCGTGGCCTACCTTCCGACGATCCTCTTCTGTAGGCCGCGGCTCCGCTGCTGCTGCTCTGGACGAGGACCTTGCGTCGCGTCCTGATGACGTCAGCGTCGCTCTCTCTCCCTTCCAGGACCTTGCGCAGCGTCGGTGCGTGGGGCGGAGCTTCGGATCTCGCGCGGTTTTGAAGTCCACGCCCCTCTTCTTCCCGCGCGGCGTCCTGAAGATGGCGTCCGATGGCGAGAAACAGCTGCGGATGGCGGGAAGACGGTAGAAGACGGCGGGAAACAGTCCAAGATGGCATCTGATGGCGGGAATCGGCTCCGGATGGCGGGAAACGACTCCGGACGGCGGGAAACTTCGCCACAGGTAAGTTACAAAAGTCTTTTTCAGGCACGCAGTACCCGGTGGTTGCGGGCACGAAATCCTGCCGACTACGCCAAAGCTGACTCGCCGCTTGGGCCGTGGGGCACTCGGATCCGGGCAGTCTGGGAACGATGGGAGTAGTAGTGGCAACCCGGTTCCGTGGCTCAGGGTGGTCAGGCCAGTGGTAGTCCGTTATGTGCTATTGATTATGTCCGACTACGCCACCCGTGGATTGCGGTTATTAGGAACCGCCGCTGCATGCCGACCGCTGGGGCTGATGAGGTGTGCAGCTAGGGTAGTGTGACTCCCCACGGGAAGAGTGCGGCCCCAGGGCAGTATAGTGGATGGTGGGAGTGATGGTGGTGAGAGTCCCAGTGCTGATAGTGCTGGAGAAGCAAGGAGCACACAGACAACAGGTTGCAGTCCAGGGTCTTTACTAGAACAGGTAAATTGACCCATAAACAGTCCCGGCTAGGAGGGGGACCTGGATGTCTGAGAGCAACGGGGAAATTGGCCCTGGTCAGGGTAAGGGTGTAGGCCTACCGTGCTTTCTGCGCTCCTTCTGGCTATCTCCTCCTGATAGGGTAACAGCCCACGTTTCCAAGCTTTCTGTGTATTCTCGCCTGTATGGCCTGCGACGTGGGTTCCTTTCTGCTTCCAGCCTTGTACGGCTTTACTGGTCCCTTCTGTTGTGGCAGGGCCTCCAGGCTTCTTAGGCCAAGGAATATACAGTCCCCTGCGGACTGGTTCTCTGCTGGGGGATGTGGAATCCTCTCAGCCTCAGACACCAAAGTCTGGTAAATTAAGTCCTCTTTCTGCCAAGACAGGCTCTCTTCGCCTCTTGTCTCTGGCTTGTGGCTCTCCTCCTGCCACACTTCCTCTTAGGTGCAGTGCAACTGTCTGTCCCTGTTCTGCTCTGGGACAAGTCTCAATGCTGAGACAGGCCATCCAGTTCTCTCTAACCCTGCCCCCATCACCAGCTTTTATAGGGGCAGCCTGCTCCCCCTACTGGCCTGAGACAGGAGGCATTGCATGCTAATGTTCCCCTGACTAGAGAACCTCCCCCTTGCTCTCAGACACAGCTTTAATACATTTTGTGGCATCCAGGCCAGGGTGACACAGATGGAGCGAGACATGATGTCCCAGATGTGCTCAATCGGATTCAGGTCTGGGGAACGGGCGGGCCAGTCCATAGCTTCAATGCCTTCACCTTGCAGAAACTGCTGACACACTCCAGCCACATGAGGTCTGGCAATGTCCTGCATACTGCATAAGGGGCATAATGGGGGCATTACACTGTGTGGGGGCATAATACATACTACATAAGGGGCATAATGGGGGCATTAAACTTTTTGGGGCATCATACATACTGCATAAGGGGCATAATGGGGGCAATACACTGTGTGGGGGCATCATACATACTGCATAAGGGGCATAATGGGGGCATTACACTGTGTGAGGGGCATCATACATACTGCATAAGGGGCATAATGGGGGCATCATACATCCTGCATAAGGGGCATAATGGGGGCATTACATTGTGTGGTAGCATCATACATCTTGTATAAGGGGCATAATGGGGGCATTACACTGTGTGGGAGCATCATACATACTGCATGAGGGGCATAATGGTGGCATACACTGTGTGGTGCATCATACATACTGTATAAGGGGCATAATGGGGGCATTACACTGTGTGGGGCATCATATATACTGTATAAGGGGCATAATGGGGCATTACACTGTGTGGGGGCATCATACATACTGCATAAGGGGCATAATGGGGGCATTACACTGTGTGGGGGCATCATACATACTGCATAAGGAGCATAATGGGGGCATTACACTGTGTGGGGGCATCATGTATACTGCATAAGGGGCATAATGGGGGCATTACACTGTGTGGGGGCATCATGCATCCTGCATAAGGGGCATAATGGGGGCATTACACTGTGTGGGGGGCATCATACATCCTGCATAAGGGGCATAACACTGTGTGGGGGCATCATACATCCTGCATAAGGGGCATAATGGGGGCATTACACTGTGTGGGGGGCATCATACATACTGCATAAGGGGCATAATGGGGGCATTACACTGTGTGGGGGCATCATACATCCTGCATAAGGGGCATAATGGGGGCATTACACTGTGTGGGGGCATCATGCATCCTGCATAAGGGGCATAATGGTGGCATTACACTGTGTGGGGGCATCATACATACTGCATAAGGGGTATAATGGGGGCATTACACTGTCGGGGGCATCATGCATCCTACATAAGGGGCATAATGGGGGCATTACACTGTGTGGGGGCATCATACATACTGCATAAGGGGTATAATGGGGGCATTACACTGTGGGGGGCATCATGCATCCTACATAAGGGGCATAATGGGGGCATTACACTGTGTGGGGGCATCATACATTCTGTATAAGGGGCATAATGGGGGCATTACACTGTGGGGCCAGTAAAGGGGCCCTTTACTATGAGAACAATACGTTTCCTCCCTTCCTGTCTCCATAGTTGGGTCGTATGTATCTATTACAGGAAACAGAACAAAAACCTTATGATTCTTATAAAGGGGCAACACAAGACCCCAAAAGAGTCTCTGTGCTCAAGGGGTTAATGCCCCCTGCGCCCAGTAATGGGGGATCCCCACATACCTCCACCTGCAGAGCCGCCACCACATATATGGCTGCTCTGTGCGCACAGAAGCTGTGATGAGGTCACAGGAGGGGAAGAGTCAGGGGTCACATGATCAGGGGCCTCAGTGGATGCAGGACTCTGCTGTGCTGGTTGTCATGGTGCTGGATGAGCTGAAGTTTATGTGTGGGGTCAGGAGTAGTGTTGAGCGATACCTTCCGATATCGGGAAATATCATATCAGATTGGATAGGACCGATACCCAATATCGCCGATTCCGATACCGGAAACCAATGCAAGTCAATGGGACACTAATATCGGAAAGCCATCCCAGCGTGAGAGAATTCTCCTGATTGTTTAAAAGCCGGAGGGCGGTAAAAAGCCGCCGGCTTTTAAACAATCACACAGCCCCATACTGCTTCCCCGCAGCCTCCCACCCCGATCCTGCGCTCCCCCCGCCACCTCCCATCCCGATCGTAAGTTAGGACCGGGCGGGGAGCGCAGCACCAAGGAGCAGGGAGCGAAGGACCCGGGCGGGGAAGCCGGCAGTGAAAAGACTACACCGCCGGCTTTCCCGTTCTGTGCTGCGCTCTCCCGCCGGTCATTTCAAATGAACAGCTGAGGTATCAGGTGATGCTGATCAGCTGTTCATTTGAAGTAGCCGCGGTGCCCTCAGAGGGTTCATGTGAGTTCATGCTTCACTGCATGAACTCACATGAACTTTCCCACGGCCGCACAGGTCAGCCTCACCTCCCAGACCATCAGACCCATCATGATTGGTGTGTGCGCAGGTGTCTGTGCGATGTGTGCGGGTGTGTGCGCGATGTCTGCGGGTGTCTGCGTGCAGGCAGACATAGGCTAATGTGACACTACTACTCCCATCGGCCTATGTCTGTCCCCTGTCCACTTGTGCCAGCAGGATCAGCTCGATGGGAGCAGTAGCTATTTAAACTGCCCCATATGTTATTTTTGCCCCTATACATCTTTTATGTTTTTAGGCCCCCCATATATTTTTTTTGTTTTTGGTCCCCAATAAATTTTAAATACATTTTTCATTGGTGGCCAGTGGTTACCTAAAATAAATTAGTTCATACATTACCTGTCCCCGCCGATCGCCACCTAAAATAAAGTAAAAAATAAAAAACTACACCTATACTCACCTAGACACCTAATTCCCCGAAGCCATCGATCTCCTGTAATAAAATATAAAATAATAAACCACAACCTTATCCTTACCCCTCCGTAGTAGTCCACGAGTGTCCCACGAAAATCTCCAGTTTAGAGCAGCCACATAAAATGTGACCGCTCTAAACCACTGCCGCCGCTAGAATGACGGGGCCGTAAAGCAGCCCCATCATTGCATAAACCGGTGTCTAGGTGAGTATAGGTGTAGTTTTTTATTTTTTACTTTATTTTAGGTGGCGATCAGGTAATGTATGAACTAATTTATTTTAGGTAACCACTGGCCACCAATGAAAAATGTATTTAAAATTTATTGGGGACCAAAAACAAAAAAAATATATGGGGGGCCTAAAAACATAAAAGATGTATAGGGGCAAAAATAACATATGGGGCAGTTTAAATAGCAGGATCAGGCTGATGGGAACTACTGCTCCCATCGAGCTGATCCTGCTGGCACGAGTGGACGGGGGACAGACATAGGCCGATGTGAGTAGTAGTGTCACATCGGCCTATGTCTGCCTGCACGCAGACACCCGCAGACATCGCGCACACACCCGCACACATCGCACAGACACCCGCGCACACTCCAATCATGATGGGTCTGATGGTCTGGGAGGTGAGGCTGACCTGTGCGGCCGTGGGAAAGTTCATGTGAGTTCATGCAGTGAAGCATGAACTCACATGAACCCTCTGAGGGCACCGCAGCTACTTCAAATGAACAGCTGATCAGCATCACCTGATACCTCAGCTGTTCATTTGAAATAACCGGCGGGAGAGCGCAGCACAAAACGGGAAAGCCGGCGGTGAAGTCTTTTCCCTGCCGGCTTCCCCGCCTGGGTCCTTCGCTCCCTGCTCCTTGGTGCTGCGCTCCCCGCCCGGTCCTAACTTACGATCGGGATGTGAGGTGGCGGGGGGAGCGCAGGATCGGGGTGGGAGGCTGCGGGGAAGCAGTATGGGGCTGTGTGATTGTTTAAAAGCCGGCGGCTTTTTACCGCCCGCCGGCTTTTAAACAATTAGGAGAATTCTCTCACGCTGGGATGGCATTCCGATATTAGCGTCCCATTGACTTGCATTGGTTTCCGGTATCGGAATCGGCGATATCCGATACTTTTTGGGTATCGGTCCGATCCAATCCGATCCGATATTTCCCGATATCGGAAGGTATCGCTCAACATTAAGTAATACATAAGAATAATATGTACTATGTCTGACCACTACAAACACTCATCTGAACTGGTCCAAGTGCTGTCAGGTTTTTTCACGGGCAGCACTTAGACAATACGGTCGTGTGAATATAGGCTTATGATGCATCTGGTAATAAACATGTTAAGGATGGGCCGCTACTCATGGGCCACTGCTGTGTGCTTGCCCCCCAGGCTAAAATGTGCCAGCCAGCCCCTGCTGCACCGGGTGCCAGAAAACCTAGATACACCTTTGGAATAGGTATCCTGCAAAGTAAGGATGGGGTTTGGTGTTTTTAAATGATTTTATTGACTCTGTGCATTTATATTTTGTATCAATAATATGATATGGTTATATATATCTTCTGGATATCAGGAGGGCTTATCCCTGTGCCTTGACTCTCTCCTTCTCCTTCGATGTCCTGTATAGGCCAAAAAAAACTACGCGTTTCGAGGACTCACAGTTCCTCTTCGTCAGCTTCTCGCTGGTAGTCAAACTGGTAACCTAATAAAGTCCAAACGCCCCCCACAAAGATAATACAACCAAAGAAATGGAGGAAGATCCAATACTAACAAGACGGTGCAAAAGGACATATGGAGGTGCAATAGAACTAAGATAGAATTCCAATAAGAATAGACTGTGTGTGAAAAAAATAATAATAAAAAAGACTTTGTTCAAACTTTCACAATTAGTTAAAAATGAATAAAAATTATATACTTATATTTCTGATGGCTATAAAAAACAGTCTGTTAATCAGTGTATATTACCAGGATAGTATAAATTCGGCACTTAGTACCATCCAGAGATAAAAAGGAAAAAATGAAGGAGAAAAATAAAAACATTATATAGTATCTCCAATAGGGGTATCAATGTATAGAAACAAATACATATATAAAATAGGTGGATTCAAAGGAATATATCCAAAAGACATATTATATTGATAAAATATAAGGAGGTTCATAAAAGTGCAATGTAAATGTTCAATTGGTACTGGGATAAAAAATACATACAGTATATACCGCTGCGAGTTGAAGGCATACAGCTGACTCTCGTGATTAAGGCCCTTCAGAGCCAAGCTATTTAATGTGAAGATCCATTTGGATTCCATCCGCGACATTAATCTCAGGTAATCACCTCCCCTCCATTTTCTGGGGACTAATGGGATCCCACAAAACTTAGTGTCCTTTTAAGATTGGTTGTGGAACTTCCGGTAGTGCCGGGACAGTGGATACCCTTCAAAACCTTCATTCATGTTGATAAAGTGTTCCTTCAGCCTTTTGATAACTTGCGCTTTGTACAGACATCTCCTCCTGCCAAGGCATAAAAAGGGCGTGGCTTGGGGTGTGGATAGGGGCGTGGCCAGACTACGCGTGCCGCATGGTTTCGCCCTCTTTCTAGTCCTCATAGGTTGGCGGTATGCTTGTACTGAGCAGATCTGGGATATCAGTGATTAGGTCCCATATTGTGCACTGTAAGGTCTGGAAAAGCTCCTTCTATCCGTCTCTGTAGCACCAGAGGAAGAACAGAGGGGAAAAGACAGGATTTTCTACATGTCGCGTTATGTAGATGTTCTGCAGATTTATCACAACCGTCCACAAGAAGAAACTGCCATCACAGAGCCGCCTTTAGCTGTTGGAAAAGTTTAACCTTAGTTTTGAATAGTTGCTATAGCCAACAAGGACTTTCTATTTATGCTGGGTCACATGATGCTGGTGCTGTGTGATGTCATGTGACGGAATGTTGTGGGTGATGATGTCACAGAGGGCGTTGTGATGTCACCCTTGGGGTATATAAGGGGGCTCCATCCACCTGGAGCTCATATCTCATTGGCCATATCTTGGTGCTGAGATACCCCCTGGAGACAATGAGGATCGCCATATTGTTTCTGTGCTGTACCCTGTTCTACCCTGTGAATTACCATAGGCTGCCGGTGAGTACCTGTCTATTATTACATATGGAGGACGTTTAGAATCAGCTGCGGCAGGGGAAGGGGATGGGGAGGGGGGTCCTGTAAGAATTTACCTGCGGGAATAAGAGGTTATGGCAGGGAAAGGAGCTTAGGAAGTGACAGTCAGAGGGGATATAAGTGTGGGGTGACCCCTCTGACTCCCACATTCCTGCCTTGTCCTTGTAGTGATTAATGACTTTGGTGTTGTCCCTTATATATCACTTTGCAGTCACCAGTGATCGCTCCGCACTGTGATCCTAAACTACAGTCTCATTTACCTTTTTGCAAACGCCCAGAAGGGGAGGAGTGACATCACACCCATGTGAGCAGATCCCGCCCACTTTTACTGCAGTCGTAATGCGAGCTAGCTGTATTCTGTTTTCATGGAAATATCAGCAGCTGCTCCCCCTAGTGTTTACAAGATGAAAACATCAAAAGAGTTAAAATATTTTTTTCAGATTTTATACCATTAAAACCTTTTTAAATATATATGTGTATTTATATATAAATATAAATACTTTACAATTTTACAATTGTAAAAAAATTGCTGACACTTTCCCTTTAAAAGATCTAAAGATGTTCTGCTTCATGTGCCATTGTGACCAATCACAGCACAGATTATATTTTTTAAACTTTTCTTGAAAAACTGAAGCTGCTCCGTGATTGGAAATCATGTGGAAGGGTTCTCTTTTAGACATTTAGTTAGGTCCAAAGTATCAGTGACATGATGGATAGAACTGTGCAATGATGTCACAGAGGGCTTTGTGATGTCACCCCTGGGTATATTAGAAGCCTCGGCCCATCTGCAGCTTGTATCTCATTGACCATACCTTGGTGCTGAGAGACCTCTGGAGATGATGAGTATCATCCTATCATTTCTGTGCTTTACGTTGCTCTACCCCCCACATTACAGTACACTGAGGGCGAGTATGTTCTCATCAATATGGAGGTCACAAGGATCAGCTAATGAGAATATCGCCTCTTGCAGGACTTCTCATACTGGACACGTGACCGTCCGTCATATGAAAGTCCAACTGTAAATAATATTCCATGGACCCTGGAGGTGAATCCCAAACTTCTTCCTGATCTTCTCAATGGGATATTTCTGAAAGTTGCTTGATAATGTATCCATCACTGTATAATAACAATGGCTCTCTGTTTGACTGGATTGGGTATAAATATACAGGACTTTATTATGTTTTTTTTCTTTATTATAGGATGACCCACTACCCGTGGATCTCAGAAGAAGCACCTATCAAGCTTCCATCAATCTTCCTCTTTGGCTCTTCCGTGGCGCAGTTTTTGTTGCGGTGATGACACTACTGACAATACTAGAGTATTTGGCCTTAAGTCTTGTCCTGAGCAAGTGGGCAATGTCTGAACCTGGTGAAACAATCAGAAAACTCCTGAGAACAAAACCATTCTGAAGGAACAAAGTGCTTGTAAGGAGCCGATTTGCATCCCTCAGATTCAGAAGCAAGACTCCAGGAGAACACCTGTCCTGCCCAATGGCAAATGTTCTACTCCATCCATGGCTCCTGCACCGCAGGATGCGAAAAAGGTTCCTAGTTGCAACTATAAAGTGGCGTTCAGTGATATTGTCTGGGTCAGAACGATCCCTCACAACAATATAGGAAGAAGAGCTCGAAGTTCAACGGAGCTTAAAGAGAGGTTACTGATTTTTCAGAGAAGCCAACAACCCAGAATTCCAGAGCCAAGAGCACCAGAACCTAGAACACCAGAACCTACCATGTCAGAACCTAGTATGTCAGAACCTAGAATGCCAGAGCCTGAAATGCCTACAACACCTCAACCCAAAATCAAGAGGTGAAGATGTTTCCTTAGATGTCTTAGAGGCGAGGAAGATTGAGAAGGCAACTGCTTGAACTTTCCCATTGCTCGTGTTTTCATCACAGGTTAGTCCTATACATGCTGTCTGATGGGCACCATCTTACTACATACAATGCAGCATTGCACCTGAAATCGCATGGATATTTTGTCACACACTTGCACTTTAGCACCTTATCATATGGCGCATATATCTATGAACGCTTTGCTAAGTATCACTGTCTAGTATGTGCTTCTGATGAACCTATTTTAGGAAAACGTGTCGAGGTTTGGCATACTATGTACTTGAGTTTGGCGTACTATGTGCTTGTTGGTAAATTCTATTGCCATCTATAATCTACTAGATATTATAATGTCTCTGGTGGGATGCCCCATGCCGAATTGTTGATAACTGACTATGAGCATTGTCCTCTATTTCTTATCTACTATGGTTACAGGTTGATGTGAAGAGAGCTGTGCCATTGGTAGCGATTTTTCTACTGATTTGTCAGTTATATTTATGTTAGTTTAGCAAATTTCTGCTTGTAGGGTCTAATGTTTTACCATAGTGTATGTTCTGTGAGCTAAATTGTCATACTTATGCACTAGATAGATTATAAATTGTGATGCTTATGTACAAGATAGATTATTAGTTTAATCAGTGATTTTTTAAATATTTTTTAGCATCAGGAGACTCAAGAATCGCATCTTACAGAAGACAAGAAGCCTAAATGCCGAAGGGTGATGACATGTTGATGGCCCACAGCTGGAGGGTCATTACCTCTTGATGGCACAAAACTGGACAGAAGATAAAAACATTTGATGGCACACAGCCGGAGGGTGATGACCTATTGATGACCATAGCCAGAGGGTCATTACCTGTTGATGGCACACAGCCGGACAGAGGATAATTACCTGTTGATGGCACACAGACGGATGGTCATTACCTGTTCATGGCGCACTGCCGGATGGTCATTACCTATTGATGGCACACAGCCGGAGGGTGATGACCAATTGATGGCCATAGCCAGAGGGTCATTACCTGTTGATGGTGCACTGCCGGATGGTCATTACCTGTTGATGGCACACAGCCGGATGGTCATTACCTGTTCATGGCACACTGCCGGATGGTCATTACCTGTTGATGGAACACAGCCGGAGGGTGATGACCTATTGATGGCCATAGCCAGAGGGTCATTACCTGTTGATGGCGCACTGCCGGATGGTCATTACCTGTTGATGGCACACAGCCGGACAGAGGATCATTACCTGTTGATGGCACAAAGCCGGTCAGAGGATAAGATCTTTTGATTGCATACACCGGGTCCCTCCCTGATAACAGGGAACCCTGGGGAATACTCGTCATCTTGATCCCCCACTGACTAAATACTTGCTCCACCTCAGCCTACACCATCATGGAGGACACTTCCACCTGTGTCCACTGTAAGGTTCGACTTTCTTTTATCATTTCAGCAGATTAATAAACATCATAAAGCTGTAAAACTATCGAGTAATTTATTATAAATTATTATAAAGAAATATAAAGTATAATAGATAGCTATAGAGGGCACAGAAGACGACTAACTATAGTAAGCATGGTATCGCCTGATATATACTGTATATTCTAGATGGCGCTATTACACTAAATACATCACAACCTCCAGGGTGATATTACCGTACAATGCGAGATCACTAATAATGGCCACAGATTATGAGAAAATGACCAGCTCCATAGTCCTGGAGTTATTATAAATGTCTCTAGTGTGAGGCAGGGACTGGACGAGTGTTGGAGGGAGGTATATTCCCCCAGGACGTCCTTTATGTATCCATGCTGTAGAATCTGCCGTATACTTCTGTTCTAGAAGTCAGACATTTCACTCTGCAAATCACAGGCTCAACATTGTGTAAAACTACCACCGTATATAAGAGCACTCAGAATAAAAACTAGCGGCATGCCGTGCACTGCCCACGTCATGTGTACGGGATACAGGACCTGCAGGACCTGGTACGGCCATTATAGTTGATAGATTAATGATACCTGTGCAGATGAAGGGAAAAAAATATGTGCAACAGCAGGAGGAGAAAGTCTCAAAATGTAATTTGAAGAGTATAATAGAGAAATGGGAAACTTCTGGAGATGCAGATAAGTGGTACCAGGGCAAAACGTAAGTGCAGTCAGACATGGGAAAAGTGCAAATGATCGAGCGTAAAGGTTTGTTTAGTAGAAAAAATATTAAAACTTAGCTTTTATTAGCCATATAAAACACTGTTCCACAAAGAATACAGCAAATGTGCAACTATCATAGCTTACAGACCTACACGTTTCAACAAATCATGTCTTAATTATGGCCCTACTACTAGAATGACAAAAAGGCATATATATATATATATATATATATATATATATATATATCCACGTGCCTGTATGACCTCCCTACAACGCCTGGGCATGCTCCTGATGAGGTTGCGGATGGTCTCCTGTGGGATCTCCTCCCAGACCTGAACTAAAGCATCCGCCAACTCCTGGACAGTCTGTGGTGCAACGTGACGTTGGCGGATGGAGCGAGACATGATGTCCCAGATGTGCTCAATCGGATTCAGGTCTGGGGAACGGGCGGGCCAGTCCATAGCTTCAATGCCTCCATCTTGCAGGAACTGCTGACACACTCCAGCCACATGAGGTCTGCCATTGTCCAGCATTATGAGGAACCTAGGGCCAACCGCACCAGCATATGGTCTCACAAGGGGTCTGAGGATCTCATCTCGGTACCTAATGGAAGTCAGGCTACCTCTGGCGAGCACATGGAGGGCTGTGCGGCTCTCCAAAGAAATGCCACCCCACACCATTACTCACCCACTGCCAAACCGGTCATGCTGAAGGATGTCACTCTCCACGGCGTCTCCAGACTCTGTCACGTCTGTCACATGTGCTCAGTGTGAACCTGCTTTCATCTACGAAGAGCACAGGGCGCGAGTGGCAACTTTGCCAATCCTGGTGTTCTGTGGCAAATGCCAAGCGTCCTGCATGGTGTTGGGCTGTGAGCACAACCCCTATCTGTGGACGTCGGGCCCTCATACCACCCTCATGGAGTTAGTATCTAACTGTTTGTGCAGACACATGCACATTTGTGGCCTGCTGGAGGTCATTTTGCAGGGCTCTGGCAGTGCTCCTCCTGTTCCTCCTTTCACAAAGGCGGAGGTAGCGGTCCTGCTGCTGGGTTGTTGCCCTCCTACGGCCCCCTCCACATCTCCTGGTGTACTGGCCTGTCTCCTGGTAGCGCCTCCAGCCTCTGGACACAGCCAACCTTCTTGCCACAGCTCGCATTGATGTGCCATCCTGGATGAGCTGCACTATCTGAGCAACTTCTGTGGGTTGTAGAGTCTGTCTCATGCTACCACGAGTGTGAAAGCACAACCAACATTCAAAAGTGACCAAAACATCAGCCAGAAAGCATTGGTACTGAGATGTGGTCTGTGGTCCCCACCTGCAGAACCACTCCTTTATTGAGGGTGTCTTGATAATTGCCAATAATTTCCATCTATCGTCTATTCCATTTGCACATCAGCATGTGAAATTGATTGTCAATCAGTGTTGCTTCCTAAGTGGACAGTTTGATTTCACAGAAGTTTGATTTACTTGGAGTTATATTCTGTTGTTTTAAGTGTTCCCTTTATTTTTGGAGCAGTTTATATAGATACATACAGTGAGTACGGAAAGTATTCAGACTCCTTTAAATTTTTCACTCTTTGTTTCATTGCAGCCATTTGATAAATTCTAAAAAGTTCATTTTTTTCTCATTAAAGTACACTCAGCACCCCATCTTGACTGAAAAAAACAGCAATATAGAATTTTTTTGCAAATTTATTAAAAAAGAAAAACTGAAATATCACATGGTCATAAGTATTCAGATCCTTTGCTCAGACACTCATATTTAAGTCACATGCTGTCCATTTCCTTGTGATCCTCCTTGAGATGGTTCTACTCCTTCAATGGAGTCCAAATGTGTTTAATTAAACTGATAGGACTTGATTTGGAAAGGCACACACCTGTCTATATAAGACCCCACAGCTCACACTACATGTCAGACCAAATGAGAATCATGAGCTCAAACGAACTGCCCAAGGAGCTCAGAGACCGAATTGTGGCAAGGCACAGATCTAGCCAAGGTTATAAAAGAATTTCTGCATTACCCAAGGTTCATAAGAGCACAGTGGCCTCCATAATCCTTAAATGGAAGAAGTTTGGGACCACCAGAAGTCTTCCTAGACCTGGCCGTCCAGCCAAACTGAGCAATCGTGGGAGAAGAGCCTTGGTGAGAGAGGTAAAGAAGAACCCCAAGATCACTGTGGCTGAGCTCCAGAGATGCAGTAGGGAGATGGGAGAAAGTTCCACATAGTCAACTATCACTGCAGCCCTTCCCCAGTTGGGCCTTTATGGCAGAGTGGCCAGATGGAAGCCTCTCCTCATATGAAAGCCCGCATAGAGTTTGCTCAAAAACACATGAAGGACTCCCAGACTATGAGAAATAAGATTCTCTGGTCTGATGAGACGAAGATAGAACTTTTTGGTGATAATTCTAAGTGGTATGTGTGGAGAAAACCAGGCACTGCTCATCACCTGCCTAATACAATCCCAACAGTGAAACATGGTGGTGGCAGTTGTTAGAACCCTCCTGTTAGTTTTTTCTATTTTGTGGTCATGTGACCTTCTGCCTATTTATTCCAGCTCCGCCCTTCAGGCTTTGCTGGACTTCAGTGTTACTTTGACTCTTAATCTAGCCAGGTGCTTTGTACCTACTGTATCTCTCTAGTTTGTTTGGTCCTTGGACCACTAAGTACTTTTGTCTGTTTGTCTTCTTCTGCTACTACTTCTGCCAGGAGGTGTCCAGTTTTGTCCCAGTCCTTAGTTCTTTTAGGGACCCCTCCCTTTAATCTATAGGTCTGTGTTCAGATTAGCCGCGGACATAGGCGGGTCTGTTTGCAAGGAACAGGTTGCCCGCTGCATCGTAAGGAATCAGCTTAGTCCTATTGTATGGACAGATTTCCTCTCTTTCCTTAGTTCTTGTAGCAGATCATAACAGCAGTATCATGCTATGGGTGTGTTTTTCAGCTGCAGGGACAGGACGACTGGTTGCAATTGAAGGAAACATGAATGCGGCCAAGTACAGAGATATCCTGGATGAAAACCTCTTCCAGAGTGCTCTGCACCTCAGACTTGGCCAAAGGTTCACCTTCCAACAAGACACTGACCCTAAGCACACAGCTAAAATAACAAAGGAGTGGCTTCAGAACAACTATGTGACCATTCTTGACTGGCCCAGCCAGAGCCCTGACCTAAACCCAATTGAGCATCTTTGGAGAGACCTGAAAATGGCTGTCCACCAACGTTTCCCATTCATCCTGACGGAACTGGAGAGGATCTGCAAGGAAGAATGGCAGAGGATCCCAAAATGCTGGTGTGAAAAACTTGTTGCATCATTTCCAAGAAGACTCATGGCTGTACTAGCCCAAAAGGGTGCTTCTACTCAATACTGAGCAAAGGGTCTGAATACTTATGCCCGTGTGATATTTCAGTTTTTCTTTTTTATTAAATTTTGCAAAAATTTCTTCATTTCTGTTTTCTTTCAGACAAGATGGGGTGCAGAGTGGACTTTAATGAGAAAAAAATGAACTTTTTAGAATTTACCAAATGGCTGCAATGAAACAAAGAGTGAAAAATGTAAAGGGGTCTGAATACTTTCCGTACCCAGTGTACATGCATGGAAATAAATGCAGAATTATATTTCTTAATACTGCAGTATCAGATCCTGTCTTGAATTTAACCCCTGTGGTATCCAATGTGAAAATCCACAGGGACTCCCCTGATGAATTACAATTGAGGAAATCATGAATTTTATATTCTCTATCATTACTTAAGGACATAAAACTATCTGTTTTAACCGCATGTAGACACGCTTTGCACCGATTGGCTCCACATCTGAAGAAACCTTTTGTGCTGAGCCAATTTGGTTGTACAGTATTAGTCTCACTCAGGGGTGGATTAAGAGTAGCAAGGGCCCCCCCCCCACACCTGATTTATCACGTGACATGTCACATGATCCCCGTGATAGATCATGTGATAGTTCACGGGAAATTAATTTGGCATAATATTAATTGTGCTGCCCCATCTGAGAGCAGCACAATATTGGGGCAGATACCCTGATTCCAGCGATGTGTCACTTTTTCAGCTGCTTGTTGTCATTTTGAGAAAATCACCGTTTTATCTGCTGCAGATCTAGCAGCTCTCTGAATGCTGCGCTCTGTATAGCCCCGCCCACACCACTGATTGGCAGATTTCTGCCCATGCTCAGTGTACACAGAAATCTACTGATCAGTGATGGGGGTGGGGTCCTACAGAACTTACTAGTCATCTAGTAATAATTACCTTCTGACAAATCAATGATTTTATCAAAACAACACTAAGCAGCCCAGTAAGTGACACATTACTGGAATCAGTGCCTCTAACCCTACATTATGCTGCTCTCAGATTAGGTGGCAAAAACCTGATGACAGATTCCCTTTAAAGGAGCTGTAAACACAAAAAAAGTTTGTATTAAAAAATACAAGCCATTTGTTAAATTAACTTTTTTTCATTGTTAATTCACATTAGACTGTATCTTCAACACTTTTGTCAGCAGGTCTTATTACAGACTCTGAATAGGGCAATTCTCTCCCTCTCCCTCAGCAGAAAGTCACAGCATGGTTAAAAAACGGGATCTTTTATGATTTTCTCATAATAAATAAAAAAGGACATGCAAGTCCTCCAAACTATTTTCCGTTTCTGTATAGGGGAGGTCCTAAATCTTTCTTGTTCTTTAGTTGATCACATGTCAAAAAGGCAAAGCATTTACTATGAACTCGCCTAAAAAAATATACACTTGGAGAGTAATATCATCATTTGCATGTAAATATTCCTTGACTCTAAGGGCTCGCTCACACTGTCGTATAACACGGCCGAATGCTATGTGATGTTTTATCGGATAGGACTCGGCCCTATGTTATACTATGGGACAGTGCAGATCTGCGATTATTGGCATGAGAAAATAATCTCATTCGATATTCGGACCATGTGCACCCATACAAGTCTACGGGTGCACGTAAAACATTGGACTGCACTCGGATGTCATCCAAGTGCAGTCCGATGAACACTCACAGAGACTATGGAGAAGATGGAGAAATTAAGTTCTCCATCTTCTCCATATCTGTGCTGCGAGAGAATCGGATCACACTCAGTTGAAGCTCTGACAGAGTTTGAGCCCAGTGTCATTAGCATAATTGGCCCTATTCTCTTGCATGAGAGAATATATGGCTTAGTGAGTGGACCCTAAAACTGAATAGTAGTGACGGACAGGAACCTCACAAGCGGGATCCATGTAGCTCTCAGATGTCATGTAGGTAGGGC
>NW_027363173.1:177500-275000 GCF_046119375.1 Phyllobates terribilis | reverse complement strand
ACTACGCCACCCGTTGTATTGCGGTCACTACGGCCGCCGCTGCTGCAGGGTCCACTGAGGCTGATGGTGTGTGCGCAGCTCAGGTAGTATAACCCCCAACGGGAGGGGTATAGCCTCAGGGGGTCAGGTGCAGAGGATGGTGGTTGTGGAAGTGCAGTGAAGATGGTAATGAGAGTCAGAGTCGGGTTGTGCAGTTCAGGGTTTGTTTACTTACTGCAGTTGTTCTTGTACCGGTCACTCCGGCCTTGAGTGACCACCCGAGCCGTGCTGCGTCCACCAGGTCCTGGACTCGGCCAACCCCCAAGTAGTTCCGGAGCGTGGTTCTGAGCTCCCTCTCTGTCTTGTCCTCGTCTCTGGCCTTCCCCACCAGGGATCCACCTATGTCCGGCTCCCTCGGGCCTCTTGGTGGTAAACCCTTGTCTCTGGGTTCCCTGACCCTATTCGTGGTCTGCCTTCCGGGTGGATATAGTGGGTGGTCGTGGCAGATCCTGCCCACGACCTCCGGTTCCTGGCTAAGGTGTGCTGTAGCCTCTGCCAGCTTGGGATCCGGTACCCAGTTGCCAACTCTTCACCCTCTGGTCTAATTTGGGCTATCAGAGTTCCTTCTGTTTCCCCCTCTGGGTCTTTCTTTCTCCTCTCTCTTCTCTCTTGGCCTGGGGCTGCTCTGCTCTTCTGCTCTCTTCATCTGACTCTGCAAAGACTGGCAGACTGACTGACTGACCAGCCTCCTACAAAGACTCCTCTGCAAAGACCCTGTCCTAAGATGGTTCCCACCTTTTATACTCCCTCTATGTGTGAGCTCAGGTGACCAGCACCCAATGAGCTCCTATCTTTACCCAGACTGCTCCCCCTATCTGCCCCTACACTACTGGGATGGTCCACCCCCCTCCCACTCCAGCCAAGGACAGACTCGGTCGTACCTGCACATTTCTAAGTGGGAGTACCGTTGGTCTGCCCTCCGGAAATGGGATGTGTGTAGTGCATGCAGCCTTCTGAGCTCAGTCCCACACTCCATCCTTACCCGGGAGTGGAATATCACACCTCTGGGTTGAGGTGCAATACCCCTGTAGCAGCCGAATCCTCAGGGTGCTACATTCCCCCCTGGTAAATCACAGCACGTCCTCGGGCTGTAAGAGATAAAACACCAAAACATACAATTTTTGCATAAACAACATAAAACATCATATAAAACATTATATATATATATATATATCAATAAAACTTTTCATATAAAACATTCTTGTAGACTTTTCCTCGCTTCTGTTCCTCCTCCGGTCACTGTGCAACTGGTGACCGGGCAAAGCGCGACAGTCTCTTTTCTTGGAAGTGGTTTTCCTGTAAAACCAGTAGGGGGCGCTTTAGGACGCGCAACTATATACAAAAGGGGATAGGTGGCCGTTCTCAGTCCTCGGCCAGGTATTAGGGAGGAATGACCGCTCTCAGTCCTCGGTCAGTGGAATAGGGACACACGGGGTTAACAGTTCACACAGGCTGGTCCCAACGGGGACTATTTTAGCAGCAACAGTTTTTGGTACCCTTACGGGTAACTATATACAGCTTCTACTCTGCCGTACTCAACGACGACGTCCTCCTGCTCTTTCTTTGTGATTAACTTTAGCTTCAGACCCGTCCGGGTCCTCTTGCTCCTCCTCACACCGCAGCTCCTCCTCCGTCAGGCGATGCACATGGAGGGCGTAGGGTCCTTTGGCACACTTGTGCCGGGTGAAGGTGACCTCGTCCCCTATATAAAGGTCACGACCTCTATGTCCCTCCGGTAGGTGGGACTCAACGTCTCTTCTTGTCACGAAGACGTCGCCTGGGGTATGGTGGTCTCGGATGAAGCCCCACCCGTGCTGCATATTAAACTTGATCACAGTCCCGGTGGAAGGGGGACCATGAGCTGCACGGGGACTCCTCCTGGTCCGGCTCTTCTGCTCCGCGCTCTTTATTTGGGCTTGTTGTTCCCGGACCCGCCTCTCTCTCCGCTCCTTCTCGAAGACCTCGAGCTGTTGCCGGCAGCACTCTGCACGCTCCGCTGCAGCTGCCCGGGTCTCCTGAGTGAACCCCATGAGATCTTCTCCGGTGGGGTCCCACTCAAACTGTGCCTCTTCTAGCGGGGGCGAGATCCTCTTTAGGGGCTTTGGAGCCGGGATCAGGGGTTCGCACATGGCCCTTGCTTTTTGCAGCTCCAGCTGGATGTATTCCTGGGGCCATACGAAGGGCTGCCCATCCGGGCACGTATGCTGGGCGAACAGGCTCTCACCCAGATGCGGCACTCTCGATGTTACGGGCGCTGTGGTGGTAGCGGCGCCCGGGTTGCCCTGGCCTTGCGACCAGGCTTGGGGCACTTTGAAGGTGAAGGGCACCGTAAGGACGGCGGCGCCCTGGGCTACTTGGCCCTGCGACCAGGCCGGAGGCTCCGCGGAGGTAGGGGGCGCTGTTGGTAATGCCGCGCCCGGGGGTACTAGGCCTTGCGACCAGGCTGGTGGTACTTCCTGCTTGGTCACGCTCGGGGTCGAGGCGTGTGACGTCACAGGGGTCGCGGCCGCGGCTTCCGGTTGAGGCCTAGTCTGCGGCGGTGACGTTGCGGTTACGGGCACGGCAGGGGGTACTTCGGGCTCTGCGACGGGGAGCTGGGGCAGGTAAGCGGTTTCCCGGTTTGGGGTAAAGACGTCCCCTTTACCTGCCTCCTTTCGTTCAGCTTCCTTCTCGGCGCCGTCTCCGGCCTTCAGTCCTCCTGCGCCATCCTCAGAGGCGGTCTGTCTCCTCATCTCGGGTGGCGTGCTCCGCTGACGGGTCTCGGTCTGCTGGGCCATCTCTCGGCTCCACTCCGCCAACGCCTCTCGCTGCACCCGGGCCATCCTCCGTGCGAGGCCCTCCAGCGCGGTCTGCGCACACTCCCGGTCTCGGGGGAGCTGTGCTAGGACCTCCACTAGGCCTAGTGGGGTCGTTGCTTCCAGCAGGCTCCTGACCAACGGGTCGGTGCTGCTCTGCTCTCCTTCCGTTGTCTCCAGCAGGCTCCTGGCCAGCGGGCCGGTGCTGCTCTGCTCTTCTTCCATCTCCGGGTAAGCTTTTTCTGGACTCAGCTCTAGGCTTCTTGTCTCCGGGTGCGCTCTCTCCAGACTGCTCCAGGCGACACCCATCTTTGCTCTCTTGTTCTCAGTCCTCCCACTTCGAGGGCGGTCCCGGGGCCACTTGGTGATTGTCAGCTCCAGGGGCAGTTCTTTCACGCTGACAGACACCTCTAGCATCACAGTCTCTGTTGGTGGGGGCGGTTTCCACTTTTGGCGCCATTTTCGGTCCTGGCCCACGATGGGAGGCGGCCTCTTGCCATCCTCTGGCACGCCCATAATGGCGTCCGCTCTGACAAGGCGGGAAACCTTTGGAAATGGCGGGAATCGTCTCCCAGTGGCGGGAAACTCTGCAGATGGCGGGAAAAAGCTGTTAATGGCGGACAACCGGCGGGAATCGATCTGTGATGGAGTCCGATGGCGGGGACCCTCCGGGACCGGCGAGAGACTTCTTTTTGAGGTAAACTTGTTCTTTTCTTCAGGCACGCAGTACCCGGGTGTTGCGGGCACGTAATCCTGCCGACTACGCCAAAGTTGACGCACCCCCTGGGCCATATTCTTTAGGGGAATACCCGGAGCCGGATCAGATGGGGGGTTGTAGTCTCCGAGTGGCTGTGACCCGGTCCGTGCCCAGGGTGTCAAGCTCAGTGTGTGGCAGTCCTTACTGATGTTACTAAAGTTCTTTATGTCGACTACGCCACCCGTTGTATTGCGGTCACTACGGCCGCCGCTGCTGCAGGGTCCACTGAGGCTGATGGTGTGTGCGCAGCTCAGGTAGTATAACCCCCAACGGGAGGGGTATAGCCTCAGGGGGTCAGGTGCAGAGGATGGTGGTTGTGGAAGTGCAGTGAAGATGGTAATGAGAGTCAGAGTCGGGTTGTGCAGTTCAGGGTTTGTTTACTTACTGCAGTTGTTCTTGTACCGGTCACTCCGGCCTTGAGTGACCACCCGAGCCGTGCTGCGTCCACCAGGTCCTGGACTCGGCCAACCCCCAAGTAGTTCCGGAGCGTGGTTCTGAGCTCCCTCTCTGTCTTGTCCTCGTCTCTGGCCTTCCCCACCAGGGATCCACCTATGTCCGGCTCCCTCGGGCCTCTTGGTGGTAAACCCTTGTCTCTGGGTTCCCTGACCCTATTCGTGGTCTGCCTTCCGGGTGGATATAGTGGGTGGTCGTGGCAGATCCTGCCCACGACCTCCGGTTCCTGGCTAAGGTGTGCTGTAGCCTCTGCCAGCTTGGGATCCGGTACCCAGTTGCCAACTCTTCACCCTCTGGTCTAATTTGGGCTCTCAGAGTTCCTTCTGTTTCCCCCTCTGGGTCTTTCTTTCTCCTCTCTCTTCTCTCTTGGCCTGGGGCTGCTCTGCTCTTCTGCTCTCTTCCTCTGACTCTGCAAAGACAGGCAGACTGACTGACTGACCAGCCTCCTACAAAGACTCCTCTGCAAAGACCCTGTCCTAAGATGGTTCCCACCTTTTATACTCCCTCTATGTGTGAGCTCAGGTGACCAGCACCCAATGAGCTCCTATCTTTACCCAGACTGCTCCCCCTATCTGCCCCTACACTACTGGGATGGTCCACCCCCCTCCCACTCCAGCCAAGGACAGACTCGGTCGTACCTGCACATTTCTAAGTGGGAGTACCGTTGGTCTGCCCTCCGGAAATGAGATGTGTGTAGTGCATGCAGCCTTCTGAGCTCAGTCCCACACTCCATCCTTACCCGGGAGTGGAATATCACACCTCTGGGTTGAGGTGCAATACCCCTGTAGCAGCCGAATCCTCAGGGTGCTACACACCCTTTTGAGCTAGTACAGCCGTGAGTCTTCTTGGGAATGATGCAACAAGTTTTTCACAGCTGGATTTGGGGATCCACTGCCATTCTTCCTTGCAGATCCTCTCCAGTTCCGTCAGGTTGGATGGTGAACGTTGGTGGACAGCCATTTTCAGGTCTCTCCAGAGATGCTCAATTGGGTTTAGGTCAGGGCTCTGGCTGGGCCAGTCAAGAATGGTCACAGAGTTGTTCTGAAGCCACTCCTTTGTTATTTTAGCTGTGTGCTTAGGGTCATTGTCTTGTTGGACGGTGAACCTTCGGCCAAGCCTGAGGTCCAGAGCACTCTGGAAGAAGTTTTCATCCAGGATATCTCTGTACTTGACTGCATTCATGTTTCCTTCAATTGCAACCAGTTGTCCTGTCCCTGCAGCTGAAAAACACCCCCATAGCATGATGCTGCCTCCATCATGTTTCACTGTTGGGATTGTATTGGGCAGGTGATGAGCAGTGCCTGGTTTTCTCCACACATACCGCTTAGAATTATCATCAAAAAATTCTATCTTCGTCTCATCAGACCAGAGAATTTTATTTTTCATAGTCTGGGAGTCCTTCATGTGTTTTTGAGCAAACTCTATGCGGGCTTTCATATGTCTTGCACTGAGGAGAGACTTCCATTGGGCCACTCTGCCATAAAGGCCCGACTGGTGGAGAGCTGCAGTGATAGTTGACTTTGTGGAACTTTCTCCTATCTCCCTACTGCATCTCTGGAGCTCAGCCACAGTGATCTTGGGGTTCTTCTTTACCTCTCTCACCAAGGCTATTCTCCCACAATTGCTCAGTTTGGCTGGACAGCCAGGTCTAGGAAGACTTCTAGTGGTCCCAAACTTCTTCCATTTAAGGATTATGGAGGCCACTGTGCTCTTAGGACCCTTGAGTAATGCATAAATTATTTTGTAACCTTGGCCAGATCTGTGCCTTGCCACAATTCTGTCTCTGAGCTCCTTGGGCAGTTCCTTTGAGCTCATGATTCTCATTTGGTCTGACATGCACTGTGAGCTTTGAGGTCTTATATAGACAGGTGTGTGCCTTTCCAAATCAAGTCCTATCAGTTTAATTAAACACAGCTGGACTCCAATGAAGGAGTAGAACCATCTCAAGGAGGATCACAAGGAAATGGACAGCATGTGACATAAATATGAGTGTCTGAGCAAAGGGTCTGAATACTTATGACCATGTGATATTTCAGTTTTTGTTTTCTAAATAAATTTGCAAAAAATTTCTACATTTCTGTTTTAATCACACGCTGATGACCTATCTTATGAAAAGAGTCAAGTCCCAGACAACCGTCTTTTACTCTTTACTGCCATCTTCCCCATGTTTAGGGTGGATAGTGTAGGGCGCCCATTGTTCATACCCAGAATCTATGCCTGTTCCATGTGCAGGAGGTGTGAGTTGTATATATTACACAAAGGTCAACATTGGAGATGAACTCCAATCCTGACCGTTTTAACCCCTGTGATCAATAGTGACTTTATTAGTCAATAAAGACTCATTCAGACGTCCGTGGTAATCAGTCCATGCACGGACTTTCCCGACCCTAACGTGACTGCTTTATATATTTCTATGAAGCTGTAGACACTCCTGACCCGAGGGCATGTCATTCTGTACGGGGAGTTGGGGAGGAGCGTCAATGTTACTTTGTAACCGCACAGATTTATGTGTCATTTATGTCCATTTTATAGTATTGGGGTAATTCACCTGGGGGATCTAATAAATTCCAAATCATCAAATATTCTGAATTATTACATGTCCGTCATAAAGTATACAAACCTCCCTTGGATTGGTATATAGAGCCCAAAAACAAGCTGCTAATTCAAAATGTTATCAGGGTAATTTCCTAATTTTCTGCTCAGTTTCTTGCTTCTGATCTTGTAAAATTCCCCATTCCATTGCTGATCTGTGCCAGATTATCTGGTTCATTAACCCTCGACTGGTGAGGTGGGGTTTATGTCACGCAACTGGTGAGGTGGGGTTTCCTATACCCCAGTGTTTAGAAATCTCTTATTTTTACAGAAAATGCGAAGATCACGTTTGTTTTAATCGTTTTCTTATTGGCGATTGATTGCATATGAGTGTAACAAATTTTTGACACCCACAAATGGATGGAAGCTAGTGAGACACGTATCCTCATACCAGCATTTTTCAATGAATGGCAGCCGAACAAAAATTCCCTGGGGTGTGGCGACCCCCACCTCACCAGTTGAGGGTTAAAGGGATTTTCCTTTAACCCGTTGGTGCAGCTGTTTTTTTTTTGTAACTGTGCACTAGTCACCTTCCTTGGGTCCAGCACAGGGTCTCTGCCACTGCTCCCAGTGTCTGTTACTGTCCTTTGGCCTCACGTCGACAGCGCTGCAACCAATAACTGAGATCAGCAGCTTTGCCCGAGTTAACGGCACTACTTGCTCAGAGTCACTGAACTCACTGACTGGCTGCAGCGCTGTCAATGTGACAAATAGCTGACACTCTGCATTAGACCCAGAGAGGGTGAGTAAAGTATTGCTTTAAAAAAGAAAAGAAAATTGTATTAAAAAAACTGTAGTGTAATTCTTTAGCATCTTCTATAAGTGCAGCATAAATGACTCTAATGCTATGTCCGTAAAGGACAGCGGCCCAATCTAATCTATACACACCAGCACACACACAACACAAGGGAGTTTACAAAAATATTCTAATTGCACATTACGGAATAAACTACTTTACATACGTACTTTGTACTGATATAGTCACAATTAGGGTAATATTGCTTGACAACATATTTTAAAATATCTTAAAACAAAAATCAATTTCTGCATATAAATTACAGCCAAAATATGCAACACAAAATAAAAAAATAGATCATGATTTTATTATACTCGTCACAAAAATAAGCAATGATGGCATCAATAAATAAACCATAAATAATATATATAAAAAAAACACACAAAACCCTTTGCAATCAAGGAGAACTCCCAAAAGACCTGCGGCTCCACCGTTGGGGTTTGCTCACACACAGCGCTTGTGCAGAATTTTTTTTTTAAATCTTTGTACCATAAATAGCCACAAAATCTCATTCCCATGTTGCATATTTGTTTATTGACCCACGGTGCGTTCTCAATTCAGGAAGAAGCATGCACCTTTTCATGAACCGTGAGCATCTGTCTGACTCCAGCACACCTCCTCATCAAGACCAATGTGAACAGCGCCGCTCTTGATGACTCTGGCCCCATCTCTTTTAGGATCATGTTGAGACTGGACAAAAGTAAGAGCTGCTCTATTTTTTGCCCTCATTCATTTCGAGGATTAGTGTCCCTTTAAGAGGCTTTCCCTTTCATTGTTTTTGGGAGTTCTACTTTTAAAAGGGTTGTCCTGGATTAGAAAATGAAAACTCTATTCCCCACCTTCCCCCGCAGACACGGCCCCATGTCTGTTACTGCGGCTCAGCCCCTACATCGCTGGGCTACCACCCCAGGCACAGATCATGGGAAGAAGACGCTGCTTCTGACTATCACGGACCTCACTTATAAGCTGCATCTTCAGAAGATTTTGAAATCTGCAGTTGGGAGGGACGGTCATTTTATGATGATCTTCCTATTACATCTAGTAGCTTTGTTCTTGTATTGTAGCACTACAAGCGCTTGTAAACTCGTCTATAAAACCAATATGATATTGGTCACAATGAGCAGACAAGTCAAGAAGTGAGAACGATTATTCTGGTAAGATTATCCATGCAATTTACAAAAAAAACTAATAGCAGCTTCAATGAGCATTCAAGATGGCAGCCGTCCGCTATGCAGCAGGCAGACACGTAAAGGATGGCGGGGGGATACTACACAACATTGACTCTTACCATATTAGTACTAGCCCAGTAATGTGACGCTGAGACCCCACATGTAACTACCTTGCAGCACGAATATAAAAGGATCAGTACGTTTTCTGAAAACCAGTGTCGGAAGCACTTAGAGAGAACCCTATGGCTCTTAGCCCCCAGATAACATGCAAGGATTCAAGTACGCGGGACCCCGCTAATCCGCTGATGGGCCGGATATCTGCAACGTACAGAGCTGGAATTCCTACAGAAATACAAAAGTGACCAGTAAATTCTGGACTATAAATTCTTATTATCTGCTTTATTTGTATCTTATTTTTCCACCCCAATGTATTCTCAAAAAAGTGATGGGAAATGCAATGTGTAGGGCCATCCTATAGGGACCACAGCTGATTTTTCAATTTCTTTGGGGTTACTGCTCTACCTCGCTTATATAAGTCAATAAGAAAGTCTCTCCCCACTATATTCTGGAGACCTACATAAAAGTGCCAAAGCTTTTTGTTTTTTTTTCTTTATTTCCTCCAATATTGTATTCATACAGGAATGCTTCCATTAAAGTTTGCAACATACTGTACTTTTTGGCATCTGTTTGAAGGATGGACCTATTTTGAAGTTCTGAAAAGTCTAATAGATCTGTACCGATACCGATTAATAATTAAAGGGGTTGTCCCGGACTTTAACATTGATGGCCTTTCTTTAAAGAGGTGGTCCACTACATTGTATAATGACCCCATCGATTTACACATGTTAACTAAATAAATGTTTTTGTAAATACCTCCTGCTTCCATATGTACCTGTGGGTGGCGCTATTGCTGACTGCTCAGTCTGCATCACGTGACCCCGGCTGCAGGTATTTGAAAGGTGTAATTTGATGGGGGCATTATACAATGTAGTGACCACCTCTTTAAGATAAGGCATCAATGTTTGATCAATTGGGGTGCTCATTAGCGGAGCTGCACTGCGGAGCTCTGTGGAGGGAATAGTGGCTGCGGCTGCGTACTACACATCTGCCCCCTAATGATTTGAATGGGTGGCCGATATGTAGTACTCCGTCAACAGAGCTCGGCACCTGAGCATTTCTGGCCACCGTTGACACAGGAACAGCTACAGCACGCACTATCAATCAGACATTGATGATCAAGTATAGGCCTTCAATAAAGTCTTGGACAGCCCCTTTAAAGTCTCCAAATGAGATTCTGAAGTTTTGTTTCATTGGCAGTCTATGTGGAAACAGTATAAAGTTACAGAAGATCGGACCGATGGTATACCATAGCACAAAACATTAGTCTTTAAGGGATTATTCAGCCATAGACATTGGGTCATGGTTTTAATCATGTGACGAAAATCACATTGTTTTACTGTAAATTGCTGTGGTCACAGGCCAAACAGTTTATGCTTGCGTCCTTTTTTTCGAACTTTTCTCGGCCAGGTGGCAAGAACCTTACATGTGATAGTCATGCCTAACATAACTAGGAGGTAGGGAATTAATACCCAATGTCAGATCCTGGATGACCACCATTAGTCTACCAGCAACTTACACAGAAGCAAAGCACATTCAGATCTTTCACACAGTGGACCTAAACCCGAAAACCATGTAAGTGTCCATATTTCCAGTACAGGGCACCTTTGTCAATGACAAACCTTAAATATACAAATATATTGGGACAGGATTCATGCTCCACGGACATGTGGTTTGAAATCATGAAAGGAAACAAAATGCATTATAAGGTCGGCTCTTAAAAAAAGATAACTGTTTCTGAATATTCCCGGAGGCTGCAGACACGCACTTAAGGCGTAGAGCCAATAAACGATGAACGAGCGCTCATAGGAATCATTTCAACATACGATTATTGGCCCATCTAACCAGGACCACAACCGGCAGACAAACTAGGAAAGCACCGTTTCATTGGGTGCGATACATTTTATGCATTCATTAAAATTCTTAACGGCAGCACATTACTCAGTGTAAACAGGAGACGTGCTGCTGATAACAGGATACCAGATTATTAGCGATCATTGTGTCCCCGTCATTGTTTCGTCAACCTGTGTATGCACTTTTCCAATTGTCAGTCGTTCAATTGCCTGGATCAGACCGACTACATAGGACATTAGTATCTGGTCTCCGCTGCACAAACTACCACTGATACATGTGAACAAAGTCGATATGTTTTTTTTTCCCCTAGTATATCCCTCCCAGCTTACATCACTCCCTATAAATAAATAGAAGCACTAATATAATAGCAAGTGGTTAATAAGACCTCTAAGCAGTCAGGAACACTGCTTCATCTGAATCGGGATCCTTCCCACTGTCCTCGCTGGGTAACGAGTCTCCACCACTCGGAGACCGGCAGCTCAAGTCCTCCACCCCAGATTCCTGGTCACTGTTAGCCGACAGGTCGGGGTCCGAGCTCTTCAAATGGTCCTGGGTTAGGATCAGGGCCGAGTCCTCCTCACCTTGGGATGAACTACGAGAGGGAAACAGCTTCAAGTTGGTGCTGTAATCTTGGGGCGTATTAGCCGGAGAGTGTTTGGTGATGCATATCTGGAAGTTGTGGATTTTTGGCTGGTCATTGAGATTCTTGTAGGTTTCATTTGACTCTCGAGTTTCCAGTTTTGTTAATCTCTAAAGGAAAAATTGTTAGACAAGAGCAAAAGTTACATTGGGTTAGGGCATGTTAATGTAACCTCTACATGCAAGTCGATAAGCAGTGGTTTAATGGTATGTTTAGTAAGGCCGGCCGCACTTATGTTATCGTCAGCACATTTCTCGTTTACACAGGACAATGTGCTGCTAATGATAATTTTTAAACTGCTCAAAAATTATCACACCAATGAATGCTTTGCCCCTCCATTGGATGTTTGATGGCCTGTTTAGGCAGCCAACAGTTGGGAATGAGGGAACGCTCCCTAACCCAATTATTGGCCTGCCTAAATGAACCTTTACTTGAAAACTTTATACCAATGAACAAACTTCTCTGGTGCCATAAGAAAGCCATAACGCCACAGTGCTCAGGCATTACTGACATTGAAAAGACACAAGGTAGAGACCCTGGTTACAGTGATGTGTCACTTAATGGTCTGATTGCTGTAGTTTTTATAAAATCACTATTTTATCAGCAAGCAGATTATCATTGGGGACTAGTAAACCTGCTGCCAGGTAGTCCTACATATTCATAAGCTCTGTACAACCCCGCCCCCATCACTGATTGGCAGCTTTCTGCAAATCTAGTATACACAAAGTGGCCAATCAGTGGTGTGGGCAGGGTTATACAGAGCTCAGCAGTCAGAGAACTGCCAATCAGTGATGTGGGCGGGGTCTGCTGCAGATAACACAGTAATTTTATCAAAATGACAGCAGGTAGCCCAGTAAGTGACAGATTGTTGGAATCAGGGCCTCTGCCCCTATATTGCGCTGCACTCAGATGGGTAGCAAAAACCTGGTAACAGATTCCCTTTAATGGTGCTCTCTTCCAGTTATTGTGTTGGAGAACACCAAAGACGTAGGGCATCGGCTAAAAATGATTGCCTCTTTTTTATCTTGTGCAGGGTTTTTATATATAATCATTTAAAATTGTTTCTCAGTCACCATTAAAAGCTGAATTGGTTTACACTGAAACCTAAGTGGAGGTATAAACATCAAAAACATATAGGCCAGGAAGCTGGATTTTCAGTATTTCTACCACACCTTCTCCATGAACTCCATTTCCTCCTCCAGCTGCTGCGTCTCTTCTTTTACTGCCTGTAGAAAATCAGTGACTGACTGGCGAGGGTGCATTCCTTTCTCAAATCGGTTATAGAGGCCCCTCCAAAACCTTCCATGGTGAAAAATAAGTTTGAAGAGTTAGTATATGCACAAGTACAGAAGATTATCATCGAGCAATTCTCATGATATATGTTCTTAAGACGTGCTAGCTCATGGTACACACATGAAGGGCTAGCTCACAATGCTGTATATTCTCCCATGCCAGAGAATTGGGCCGATTATACTAATGACACTCTGCTTTAACTCTGAGTGTGATCCAATTTTCTCGCATGGAAGAATTGCAGCACAGGTGTGGAGAAGATGGAGGACTTAATTTTTCCATCTTCTCCATTGTCTCTGTGCACGTACATCAGACTGCACTCGGATAACATAGTATATTATTGGTCCGAGTGCTATCCGATAAAACATCACATAGCACTAGCACTCGGCCGTGTTACGTGGCAATGTGAGCGAGTCCTAATGAGTCCCTCAGTGGCTGATCTATGGCTGGTGACTTCAGATTAGTGAAAATATGTGGTGGCAAGTTGGGCCTCATTACTCGGACAGCACACTGACACATCCTATCCTTACACTATTCACATGTCCGTTCTGTTATTTTGCTGACTGATGGTCTGTATATAAACAGAGACATCCCCTACATTGACCTTATTTGCGGACATCCAAGTTGCATCCTACTGCTATTCTTCATTTTCACTGACTGGGTACTTGAAGAAGCTTGGGAAACCTCTGTCACGTTGTTTTTGCATATGGCAAAACCATTGATAAAAACGGACATGTGGACTAAATATGCCCGAAAATTGGATCTAACACACTTGCAAAATTGGTCTGTTTTGTACAGGCAAACAAAAAAAAACAGCTTTTGCCTGGATTCACACGTGTGTTTTGCGGTCTGAGTATGCTTCAATGCAAAGACTGGCTTCAGGTCTCCTGACCCAAACTCGACTTTATATTATGCGTTTATATAGAAAGTTCCCGATCAGGGACATCCGCATGCCCTATTAAAGGGGTTGTACCAAGTATATAAGTAATCCCCTATCAACGGGATTTAGGAATTGATCGCTAGGGGTCAGTTCCACAGAGAATGAATGGAGTAGAGATGTACATGCTCCCCCTCTGCTCTGTTCAAAGCTTGCTCTACAGAACCTCCTGGGGATTGTTGGGGGTCCCAGCGGTCTGACCCCCAAAGATCAATACTTTATCGCAGTCTAAATATGTGCAAAATGAATCACCGTGTCACAAGCTGTCATAGATGTCAGTAAATCTGTCTAAAGTGAATTGATTTGTGCCAGGCAGAAGATAGAACTGACGAGTGAGCTCTGACGCAACCCCTAAATGTAGACCATGGTTACAAGTGGGAAGAGTGTTGGGCCTTGGATTTCACCACTGAAGGACACATTGGGCTCATGATACGTCACCCCGCTTCTTTCACCTGTAAAGTTAGGGTTGATGTTTCTATATATGAATGATAAGTATATGGTGTGTTAGAGTTCTGCTGCTTTATTCAGTGCAGAGGAGGAATCAGAATAACCTCTTACCTGAAGTGGCATGGAGTGGTGTGTGGTCTCAGAGTTCCTTGGGTCTGACTGTGATCTGCTCTGTACAGAGGGTTCATGTAATCCAACCGCTGCTTCCACAGGTAAGACCAGAGGGAGTAGGTCCTCTCCTGAATTCTGGAAGATGATGATTGCATCACTGATATATTGAGATTATGAGAGCTGCAAGTATACCCGTCACCACTGCAACCTGCACTAACACTAAGGGCTCATTCAGACGGACATTTTTTGTGTACGAGTCCTATTTGTGTTATTTCCAGATACGACTTGTACCTAGAAGAGTGAATGGGGCCATTCACATATCTGTGATTGTTTGAGAGACGGAAAATCGTGGCAAAATGTACGATAGTACGATAGTTATCTGAGTGTCAGGTCAAAATTAACAATGCACATCCATGGGTCAGTGAAAAAAAAAAATCGGCCAACAATTAATTGCCATCTGAGCGCTGTCCAGTTTTCCAGGTCTGTTTGATGGAAAAAGATGAAGAAACTGAAGCTCAGGCCAAACTCTAATGATAAAAACTGACACTGACCAAACTGGTGAAACTGTGCCTGATTCTCTTATATGAATGAGCCACAAGTTCTATAGCTTTCAGTGTTTCTTTGCATAGTAGCTGTGTAGCTTCATAGTCAAAATTGGAAAATCCGTTTCCAAAAAGTAGATGGAAAGATGCACTGAACTGCTTGGCCCCACCACGGTGCACCGAGCGCCTGTACTTGATTTGAACAGTCCTTCTGTACTGACAGTCCCTTTACAGCAGTGTTCCCCAACTCCAGTCCTCAGGACCCACCAACAGATCATGTTTTCAGGATTTCCTTAGTATTGCACAGCTGATGGAATTATTGCCTGTGCAGGTGATGCAATTATCAGCTGTGCAATACTAAGGAAATCCTGAAAACATGGCCTGTTGGTGGGTCCTGAGGACTGGAGTTGGGGAACACTGCTGTAAAGGGTTAGGAGATAACTTTCTGAATGCAGGAGGTCTGACCGATGGGACTTTTAGCGATGCTGAGAATGGGGCTCTTCAGTGATCAGCAGAAGGCCTCATTCACATGTACAGGTTTAAACAGGTATGTGAAAAAATGGTATCAGTGTGTCCATTTTTACCATCATTGTGTTATCAGTGTTCTTCTCGTATGGATAAATATGTTATAAAGTTTCTCCTATGCTTTGTAATGTTAAAGAAGTTGTCCAGTACTTTATATTACTCCCCCCCCAATGTATCCCCCCGGGGCCCCTAAGACTTTGCTGATAATGCCTGTGAGCTTCGCTATCGGTGGCCGCTCACAGGCATCACGTGACCCCACGCTGATGTCACGACAAGTGAGGCGTGACTCAGCGCTGGGGTCCCTATGGTGGCTGCTGGGTTGTGGGCAGGGTTACACCTCCTCCCCATGCGTCACTCCCAGCATCTACCGCGCTTTCCCAATGAATGGGGAGAGGCAGAGCGTGCGGTGGATGCCGGGTGTGATGTGGGGGGGGGTAACCCCGCCCACAGTCTGGCATCCACCTGGAACGTGGAAGACAGAGACCCCCGGCTGCTGCCAGCGACATCGGCGGGGGTCACGTGATGCCTGTGAGCGGCCAGTGATAGCGCCACTCACAGGCATTATCTGCAACGGTAGGTAATTACAAAAATCCTTAGGGGTCTCGGGGAGACACATTGGGGGGGGGGTAATATAAAGTACTGGACAACCCCTTTAATCTCGGACAGCACCATGATGCCATCCGTGGGCTGTCTATGTTCTTCATGGACCCATAGACTTGTATAGGTCTTTTTCATCTGTGATATTGGAAGAAAAAACAGACATGTCTCCGTGAGTTTTGCACAGACACATAGTCCATGAAAATCCACAGGCATGTGAATAGCATTAGCATTAACACGTACATGTGGATACGGATGTCTGAATGAGGCCTCAATGAGAGCTTGATATTTTAAGAATATCTCTTTAAAGCCATGATCCTCTAGTTACAAGGATGTATCTCATGTCCTTGGCTACTGACCTGCAGGTTAGGACATTTTGTGACTGGGAAAGAAGATCTACAAGATTTCAACATTACTCAGGACAGAGAATATCTTCAAGAAGTATCTTCTAGTGGACCATTGGTTACATCAGGAACTGTGCAATTCTTAAATCCATGTACCCATCTTATTTTATTATTGGCATTTTGATTTCACCATTCTTATGTTTCTCTGTACAGTGGCACTGCCAGCGATGCCAGCGACCCAGATGGGCAGGAAAAAACTGAAATGGTTTAGGTTCACATACCCATTCAGTCTCCGGATATGTGGGAGTCCCTAAGGTCTGACACCCCCACCAATCCTGAAGTGATGGCATATCTTACCAATATGCCATCACTTTATACATTTTTCTCCTGCACAGTTATTGAAAATTTTTTGCCAAGGTTCAACCTTCACAGTTTATAAGTGATTGCTGTTATCCAGACTGTGGGGCACCGTGTGATCAGATCAGCATCAGGGACACGTCAACCATCCATATTCTATTTCTGTTACAAGCCTATAGTGACCATACACAGAGCACATATTCTCTCACATCAGTTCCTTCCTCTCCTTCTCGCAGTTGCACAGAAAGTTTCCATACTGACAGGAGTATATATGGTGTTGTATGTGGACCAAGAATCTCTCATTAAATTCAAACGCACAGGGAAACTGCTCCATGAGCTGCCAGACACATTCCAGGAACTGGTCTATCACTGGGGACACCTCCTTGGGATCCCCATCTAAATTTCCATACCTTAAAAAAAAAAAAAAAAAAAAAAATATGCTGAAGCAATGCAATTGGGGTATATGCATGCAACATCTTTTTCAGGTGGACTGCACTCCCAAAACCGCCTGAGACTGGGAATGGCACAGAAAAACTACAGTAAGTATATTATATTAGAATGTATGGTGTTTTTTTTTGTCTCTTTTGCTGAGAGGAGGAGAGCTGATGGAAGATTTGGAAAGTGACACAGCTAAACTCAGCTGTGCTGACCCTAGCCCCACACTGACTGCTGGGCCCATATCTGAAATGTGTTGATTGATGGGATTTGAATACAGTTGATATTCTAATCATGCAGGAGGTTAGACCAGGAGATCCGGGCTTTCATTATAACCCACACACTGAGAAACCTGCTGTAAGATATGGTGTGGAGGTGTTCTTTTTCTAGCATCTTGCTGCCTGTTTATAATTGGACAACATCGTACAAGGAGAAGTACATGCCCCACAGTGAAAGCTCTCTGATAACACCCACTTGGATGTAACGAAAATTAACTCATTTGGTGACAAATACTTTGATTGTTAATATCCCTGCAACAGAGATGCAAAATAAAAAAAGAACTAACAATTATTTTTTTTTCTGCTCTGAAGCTACTATGTGTTTTCAGTTCAACATGAAAAATTTGGTGAAAGGCCCTCTGTAAATAAGTGACTCTGTTTGACTTTTCCAACATATGTGCAGTGACCAGGGTTACCTGTGATTAAATTTGTGTCCAAATGAAATCCAGTCTTTTTCAATTAACACCTAATAGTAATTGGGAAAAATAAAAGCTACACTATGCAAAAAATATCAACTCCGTAAATCTCCACCAGTACATAGAGTATATGAAATGAAACCTCTTACCATAAATACTCTGATGGTTCGGTAATAGGGGTCAAGTAACAGACTGGATACAGAGCAGACCTGAGCGGTGCGGTCCCATCCATCAGAACAATGAACGAGCACGCTGGCGCCCTCTTCTGACACGGCCTAAATGTGCAAATTAAATGTAAAATATTACACATTTATATAATTACAAATCTCGTTTATTCTCAGCACTAAAAGGATCATTTTTGTACAGTCCGTGCCTAGAATAGTACAAATCAGACAAGCAGCACTAGAATATGAACAGATACAACACATCTTACCTTTACAATGAAGATACCAGCATCTAGGATTGTTTTCACGTGTTTTAACCAGCCAGAGGATTCAAGACCCCAAAGAAATTCACCCATAGAAGGAGATCGGAGCTCACAAACTGCAATCATGAACAGAACAATAAGCTCACTATAGCAACAGATTCTGTATGTGAAGTATTTCTGCTCCAAGACTTGAGATAGAGAATATATATATATATATATATATATATATATATATATATATATATATATACAGTCATGGCCAAAAGTATTGAGAATGACACCAAAATTATATTTTCACATGATCTGCTGGCCTCTGGTTTTTATTAGTGTTTGTCTGATGTTTATATCACATACAGAAATATAATTGCAATCATATTATGAGTACCAATAGGTTATATTGACAGTTAGAATGAGTTAATGCAGCAAGTCAATATTTGCAGTGTTGCCCCTTCTTCTTCAAGACCTCTGTAATTCTCCCTGGCATGCTCTCAATCAACTTTTGGACCAAATCCTGACTGATAGCAGTCCATTCTTGCATAATCAATGCTTGCATTTTGCCAGAATTTGTTGGTTTTTGTTTGTCCACCTGTCTCTTGATGATTGACCACAAGTTCTCAATGGGATTAAGATCTGGGGAGTTTCCAGGCCATGGACCCAAAATCTCTATGTTTTGTTCCATGAGCCATTTAGTTATCACCTTTGCTTTAGGGCAAGGTGCTCCATCATGCTGGAAAAGGCATTGTTGGGCGCCAAACCGCTCTTGGACGGTTGGGAGAAGTTGCTCTTGGAGGACATTCTGGTACCATTCTTTATTCATGGCTGTGTTTTAGGCAAGACTGTGAGTGAGCCGATTCCCTTGGCTGAGAAGCAACCCCACACATGAATGGTTTCAGGATGCTTTACAGTTGGCATGAGACAAGACTGGTGGTAGCGCTCACCTCTTCTCCGAATAAGCTGTTTTCTAGATGTCCCAAACAATCGAAAAAGGGATTCATCAGAGAAAATGATTTTGCCCCAGTCCTCAGCAGTCCACTCCCTGTACCTTTTGCAGAAAATCAGTCGGTCCCTGATGTTTTTTCTGGAGAGAAGTGGCTTCTTTGCTGCCCTCCTTGAATCCCGCCCTTGCTCAAAGAGTCTCCGCCTCACAGTGCGTGCAGAAGCACTCACACCAGCCTGCTGCCATTCCTGAGCAAGCTCGGCACTGCTGGTAGTCCGATCCCACAGCTGAAACAGTTTTAAGATACGGTCCTGGCGCTTGCTGGTCTTTCTTGGGCGCCCTGGAGCCTTTTTGACAACAATGGAAGCTCTCTCCTTGAAGTTCTTGATGATGCGATAGATTGTTGACTGAGGTGCAATTTTTGTAGCTGCGATACTCTTCCCTGTTAGGCCATTTTTGTGCAGTGCAATGATGGCTGCACGTGTTTCTTTAGAGATAACCATGGTTAACTGAAGAGAAACAATGATACCAAGAACCAGCCTCCTTTTAAAGTGTGCAGTGATGTCATTCTTACTTAATCATGACTGATTGATCGCCAGCCCTGTCCTCATCAACACCCACACCTGTGTTAATGGATCAATCACTAAAACGATGTTAGCTGCTCCTTTTAAGGCAGGACTGCAATGATGTTGAAATGTGTTTTGGGGGTTAAAGTTCATTTTCTGGGCAAATATTGACTTTGCAAGTACAGTAATTGCTGTTAAGCTGATCACTCTTTGACATTCAGGAGTATATGCAAATTGCCATTACAAAAAATGAAGCAGTAAACTTTGGAAAAATTACTATTTGTCTCATTCTCAATACTTTTGGCCATGACTGTATATATATATATATATATATATATATATATATATAGGGTTGTGTAGGATACTCCAAGTGCGGATATGACTTAAAAATTGTACAATGAAATTGTAAAATTCTGTATTATTTATTATATTGGGGTTGGTCACTTTATATAAAAAAATTCCAAAAGGGTGATAAAATGTAATGTTTGGCACATACAACTATAGATTACTTCCCCGGAGTTTGCCTTCTTCCTAAGGTGCGCCTGGAGGCCATGTTTCTCCCCAGGTAAGTTATACACCTCTACCCATCTACGTGATGTACAAGAAAACATGATTCATCAGACCAGAACCCTTTCTTCTATTACTCTATGGTTCAGTTCTGATGCCCATATACCCTTGTAGGTGCTTTTGGCTGTAACCGGGTCAGCATGACAATGACCAGTGTGCATCTCCATATGTAATAAGCTGCAATACTTTATCCTGACATCTTTTCTTCATAGCCAAAACTTAATTTTTCAGCAATATGTGCCACAGTATTTCTTCTGCAGCACCGGACCAGCTGGGGCTACTGTACCTTTCGTTCCACACAAGTATCAATGAGCCTTGGGCGCCCATGACTCCGCCACCTGCTCACCAGATGTTCTACCCTGGTAGGCACTAACTATTGTATGCCAGGCACACCCCACAACACCTGCTGTTTTTGAGATCTTCTGACAACCCTCATGGGGGCACCTCTGACAAGGAGAATATTGAGATCTCTAGACATCATGATTTGTCCATTGAAAATGGAGCTGTTTAGGGAATAGAGCGCACAGAACATAGGGAAAAAAAACAGTGGAGGGGGAAAGAAATAATTTGAGGTGCTCACCTGGAGGGATTGTGAGAGTCACAGCTCCTAAACCAGGAGTAATATAACGCTAGTTGCCATCTATAAGAAATATCTTTTATGTATTCTTTTACCCTATGCACAAAATAAACGTTCATGGAAAACTATGAATTGGCAGCAGCGTGTGCAATGTCCTCAAGGGCCAACATACATACGCTGAAAGTAGATTTGCAAATAACATTTTTCGCTGTTGCCCGTTCCTGTGGCACCATTAATGTACTAGGCCTTAATGAGTTTGGTGACATAACGTCTTGTGATCGCTATTTTAACTCTCTAAGAACCAGGGAGTTTTTTATTTAAGCGCTTTTTGTGTTTATGGAGCTGACGTTTTTATTGATACCAATTTGGAGCACATATAACGTTTTGCTAGCTTTGTATTGGATTTTTTTTGTTAAGTGAGGTGACAAAGAACCCACAATTTTGGCATTTTGATTTTTTTTTTCTGCAATGTTTACCGTAAAGGTTAATTACCATAATTCCATACTTTGATACATCTGACTTTTACGGATGTGGCGATACCAAATGTTTTTTTTTCCGTTTCTTTGTTTTTAATAGGGAAAACGTGGGATAGTTAAAAATTATCTATTTTTTATATTTTGACTTTTTATTTTTTTTTCATTTTTTTTGTACCCATTAGTGGACTTAAACATGTGATCCTTGGATTGCTTATATATACTGTAATACCACAGTATTGCAGTATTTACTAGAAATCATGGTTGCCTATGGCACTCAGTCTGCTGTAAAAAGTACTAAGATGGGCCTTAAAGGTAAAGGCATTTTGCCCATAGCGGTAGACCACGTGGCCACTATGGCGCTCATTAGCTGGGAAAGCCTGATGCTACAGGGCTTTCTTCTTCCGCATATCATTCTTTGAAAGATGGCCTTTGTTCCTCATCATTCAGCCTGTACGTCTGTGCTCGAAGTCTCAGCACTGCAGGTGCAATGACGTCACTAGATCGGGCCCTCTGTGCGGAGTTTTTTTTTATTTTAGCAACAAGAAAAGCGTATACTGTGGGATCCATCATACATGATGTGGGGCGGCCATCATACTGTGTGAGCGAACTGTTGGGGGCCATCATACTGTGTGAGCGAACTGTGGAAGACATCATACTGTGTGTGTATATGTGTGGGGGGCTGTAAGAGCATCATACTGTGTGTGTGTGTGGGGGGGGGAGTAGTGTAGGTGCATTATACTGGTGGGGTTTGCCATGGGGTCATCATGTTGTCCATGTAAGGACTACTGTGGGAGAAAATTATGACAGGAGATTCACTCCGAGGTATCGCACCGTGTGTGGAGGGCAGCATACTCTATGGGGTTTATTAAAATGGTATCAGTGTGTGCAAACAAGAGGAATCAGTAGCAGGGGCATTATTTCTGTGTCCAAGCCACAAAACATGTCCTCTCCCTGTATTTAAAAGTTGGAAAGTAGGCCCTTGTGTGACTGCATCAATATGTTATAACCCTGCCTAGTCCATCAATATAGACTCTTGGTATGGGGCCCCATGATTTCTATGAACGCCTCTGCTTAAGCTGGCCCCCGGCTGCTGTGGTAACCCATCGATTAACAGCGCACATTCAAAATAGTTAACAGACACCATCAGCTTCTTGTGGAGTTCCTGAGCCACCTCCACACACGCAGGCTCCTTCTCAGGATGTTCATTCACATCCTAATGCGGTGAGAGGTTACATATAAAAATAAAATCCTAAAATCTTGGAATTTTTGCTTTGCCCACTAATACTCCATTTACACAGACAGATTAGTGGCAGTAAACCACCACTAACTGGTAAATATTTACTGATTGTCGGAGGTTTAGAAGCCTGTTTACACAGGAAAACCATGCTAAATGATGTGCGTTGAACGTTCAGAAGGCGTAAGCTTTGCAGCTCCTCAGAAGAATTTTTTATTTTTACCAGGAGACCTGGACCCCCGTGGTCTAGAGGTCTCAGCGCTGCTGGGACCCCTGGCCCTCCCCTGGCGGATCTGCGTACCCCCTAAGGAGGTCCCCGCATAAGCCTGCCGGCCCCGGGGGATACAGGGTGCTCCCTGGCGGAGACGCACACTGCATCTAGGGGTCCCTGCGAGCTCCGCCGTGGGGGGGAGCGAAGGGCCATGGCGTCACACATCCCTGGGGGTCCCTGTGGCGCTCAGCTGGGTAAGTGCCCTGTGTGTGTGTGTGTGTTTTACTGTCTTATGGTGACTGCACCTTTTGTCTTTTCAGGCAGAGGTGTAATACTGGAGAATGCACATCACCGCTGCTGTTACCAGGGGAGCGGGTCAGAGGAGCGCGGGCTCCGTTAGTGTAACGGGGGGGCGTGGCTTATGTTCTTGGCTGCCTGCCATCGTCTGTGCAGACAGGAAGCGCCTGGAAAGCGCGCGCTGGGCAGTCCCCGCCCCCCTCCTGCCTTCCTTCTCTTCGGCTCTGCAAACGGCCATTGCCTCACGGAGCTCAGCGCTGTCCTCTCCCTCCCCCCTGCTCTCCGCTCTCACACACAGGCTCCAGGAAGCTGGTGAGTCATCTGTTTGTCTCATCTCTACAGCACAGAACGCTGCTGTCTTCTCTGCTGCATGCACACCTTAGTCCTTTTAAGGCAAGGTGCATTGCGTGTTCAGCAGCATTAACCCCTTCTGGCCATCATCAGAAAACCTTTTTTCTGCAATGCTGGGGTAGCTTTTCTCCCTCTAAGGAGAATCTTTAACCCTTCAGTGCTTGGTAAATTGTTTTGTGGGAACAGGCTGTGATAGCAGGATCTCACTTCCCCGGTTACTGTGCTCTTGTAAGGGGTTATTACTGCTCTTTCCGCGACGCTCGCTACTGAGTAGGGGGCATGTCGGATCAGAGTCCAGGCGGCGCGGACCTCTCTCCCGGCCCGCTTCAGGATCGGTCACGCGTATCTGATATGCCGGGGTTGACGGCATCAGGTTCGTCTCTGGTCAGGGGCCTCAGTGATGTTAAAGCGCTCACTCGCTCCATTGACAGTCTGTCTGACCTCCTGGGTCACTGGGTATCAGCTAAGTCCCTACCGGCGCGGGGCAAGAAGCGCCACAGGCCTGTGGTGGCGCTGTCTCCTCCGCGCAGCGCATCAAAGGCTTCGGATTCACCGACAAGCTCTGCTGGTGAGATCTCCGATTCTGATGAAGAGGATCGGCAGGGTCGCTCGGCTTCGCTTTCAGGCCACGTGGATGCTCTTATTGGAGCCATGCGGGAAGTGTTATAGCTGTCTGAAGAGGTGACGAGGCCGGGCAAGTCGGCCCGGCTGTATCAGGAGTCGCGTCGGGCTCGTTCGACACTGCCAGCGCACGATGAACTTAACGAGGCGGTGGAGAGAGAATGCCTGTGTCCGGATAAGCGCTTCCAAGGGATGCGGTTTTTTGATGCCCTGTATCCCTGCTCCACAGAGACGATCGCTAATTGGGTCCCCTCTCCTGAAGTGGACGTGCCATTGTCTCAGCTGAACAAATCTTCTTTGCTTCCGGTTAAAGGGAAGGCGAGTCTACAGGATCCGCTGGACAGAAGGACGGAGTTAGCGGCGAAGTCCATCTACGAGGCCGTGGGTCATGGATTCCGAGCGGCCTTGGGGGCCATGTGGGGACAGCCTGTACATCTAGTGCACTAGTTAGGCGTTGGGCCAGATGGTGATGCTGAGCAGTGTCTGCCCTGGCTGGACCAGAATGGGAGACCACAGAATCCACAGATGATTTTGACCCAATTTCATGCCCAGCACATGCCTGACACCTAACATTATACTGGTGAGGCTTCCCTGAGATGGTTGGATCAGCTGCGGTCAGCATGGCAAGATGGGACTCCGCTGTCTGACGTGGAAAGGCTCTTCCAGCTGTTGGAAGAGGTGGCCCGATATAGCAGAGACGCAGTGCTGGATACTACTTTGTTTCTGTCCAGGGCTCAAGCCTCGGCCGTCACAGTCAGTAGAGCACTGTGGCTCAAACAGTGGACTGGAGACGCAGTATCCAAACAAGGTTTGCTTACTCTGGCGTACAAGGGCGGTCTGCTTTTTGGTTCGGACCTCACGGAGCTGATTGCTAAGGCCAAGGATGTGGCTTTGCCACAGCGGAAAGCAGCGGCCTCTACGTCTGACAGGTCAAGTGCCGGTAGTGGTCGTCGGTCCTTTCGACCCAGGGGACGATTCGATCAGCCCTCTTGGAGATTGGGTCGTCCCTCGTCTTCCGGTAAGAAGTCCACCCAGAAATCCCGTACTCCCTGGAAACAGCATTTCCGTCGGGACAAAAGGGAGGCTGACAAAAAGCCCGCTAAGGCGGACTGACGCCAGGATCCCTCTCGAGGGCTCTCGGGTGGGAGGTCGGCTGCTACAATTCGGGTCGGTTTGGGCGTCCCACGAATCGGACGCCTGGGTGACACGGGTTGTGTCAGCGGGCTATTTCATAGAGTTTCACTCTCTACCCCCGGACAGGTTTCGTCAGTCTCGCATCCCGTCCGTGCCCAAGCTGGCTGCTGCTCTGCTGCGGGAGGTCAACTCTTCTGCAGCAGGGTGTAGTGGTTCCGTTTCCGCCGGAGGACCGGGGAAGGGGGTTTTTACTCTAACCTTTTTGTGGTCCCCAAAAAGGAGGACAAGTTTCATCCCATTCTGGACCTCAAGGATTTGAATCTTCATGTCCGAATCCGGAAATTCCGTATGGAGTCTCTTCGCTCCGTCGTGGCGGCCTTGTCGCAGTACGATTTTTTGGTGTCGATCGACATCCGCGACGCCTATTTGCATGTCCCTGTTGGCAGGGCTCACCAGTGCTTCCTGCGTTTCGCCGTAGGGCAGGCCCATTACCAATTTGTGGCCCTACCTTTCGGGTTGGTCTCGGCGCCCAGGGTTTTTACAAAGGTTCTGGCGCCGCTCATGGCGCTCCTTCGAAAGCAAGGAGTTCCGATTCTCCCCTACCTGGACGACCTGTTAATTGTGGCGCCCACAGCGGAGGAGGCAGTGACAGCTCGCGATCTCTCCCTTCAGCACCTGGAAGACTTCGGGTGGCTGGTCAATTGGAAGAAGTCGTCATTGGAGCCGTCGCAGTCAATCCTGTTCTTGGGGATGCATTTCGACACCGTACGGGCAGTGGTGTCCCTCCCTCCGGACAAACAAGCGAACCTTCGTCACCACGTCCAGGCTATGAGGTCGGTGAGGGCGATGTCCCTTCGGAAGTGCATGCGCCTTCTGGGTCTGATGGTGGCAGCAATGGAAGCGGTGCCGTTTGCACAATTTCATTCCCGGGATCTCCACGATCTTATTCTGACCCGTTGGGACCAATCGCCGACTTCGCTGGATCGCTGTGTCGTCATCTCCCGCAGGGTGCGAGAGTCTCTTGGATGGTGGTTACGTCTGGAGGCTCTATCCCTGGGGAAATCCCTTCTTCTCCCACGGTGGTCGGTGATTACCACCGATGCCAGCCTGACTGGCTGGGGGGGGGGTTTGGAACGACCTCTGGGTTCAGGGGGTCTGGTCGTCAGAGGAGTCGTCTCTGCCAATCAACATTCTGGAGTTGAGAGCAATATTTCTCTGCCTCCGACATTGGACGGTCCCTTTGAGCGGTCTGCCGGTCCGGATTCAGACGGACAATGCGACAGCTGTCGCGTATATCAACCATCAGGGCGGGACGAGGAGTTCCAGACTCATGATGGAGGTCTCTCGGATCCTGCTTTGGGCCGAGTTCAGGGTTCCAGTCATCTCCGCGTTTCACATCCCGGGTGTGCTGAATATCTCGGCGGACTTCCTCAGTCGCGAGCGGGTAGATCCCGGAGAATAGAGTCTTCATCCGGAGGTTTTTACTCTGCTGTGCTCCCGTTGGGGGACTCCCCAAGTGGACTTGATGGCATCCAGGCTGAACGCCAAGATTCCGACAATCATGTCCAGGTACAGGGACCCGGAGGCTGTGGCGGTAGATGCTCTAGTGGCCCCGTGGGACCAGTTCGAGCTGATCTATGTGTTTCCGCCGGTATCCTTACTTCCTCTGGTGATCAGGCGGATCAATCTCGAACGAGTATCGGCGATTTTGGTGGCGCCGGATTGGCCGCGGAGGGTGTGGTATTCAACGCTGGTGTCTCTTCTGGCAGCGCCTCCGTTTCCACTGCCTCTTCGCCCGGACCTGTTAACTCAAGGGCCCATTCGTCATCCGGACCTGAAGTCACTTCGTTTGACGGCGTGGCTCTTGAGACCGAAATCTTGACCCGTCGTGGGTTTTCGTCCGAGGTCATTGCCACCTTGCGGGCGGCCAGAGGTCCAGCTACGACTAGTATTTATCACAGAACTTGGGAGGCCTTCTATTCATGGTGTTCTGGATCGTCAAGGAACCCGAGGGTTTTTTCCATTCCCAACTTCTTGGCCTTTCTGCAATGTGGTCTGGTCAAGGGTCTAGCAGTTAGTACCTTGCGGGGTCAGGTCTCTGCACTATCCGGGCTTTTTCGGAAGGCTATTGCATCACGCAGGGATGTGCGTTCATTTTTTCGCGGGGTTGCACATAAGTTTCCGCCTCGGAGGGCGGTTGTGGCTCCTTGGCGGCTCAATTTAGTTTTGGAGGCTCTTCAGCATGGGCCGTTTGAGCCTATGGATTCAGCTACGCTTTACTTGCTTTCTTGGAAGGTGGCCTTCCTGGTGGCGGTCACCTCTTTAAGAAGGGTTTCGGAGTTGGCGGCACTGTCTTGCTCGCCCCCTTTTTTGGAATTCCACCCGGATCGTGTGGCGCTTCGTACCCGTGGAGATTTTTTACCTAAAGTGGTGTCGCGTTTTCCACCTCAATCAGGACATCCTGTTGCCTTCCCTCTGTCCGAAACCAAAGAGTCTGAAGGAGCGGGCCTTGCACTCGTTTGATTTGGTGCGGGCATTGAAGTTCTATCTTTCAATCACGCAAGGGTTTCGAAAATCGGATTCTCTGTTTGTGATTCCTGCTGGTCGTCGCCGTGGTCAGCGGGCTTCCAAGGACACTATAGCTCGGTGGATATGTTCGGCTATCCTGGAGGCGTACCGGCTCAAGGGCGAGCCTTGTCCGGTTAAGGTTCAAGCTCATTCCACGAGAGCTGTTGGTTCGTCGTGGGCTTTTCGTCAGGGGGCTTCGGCAGCGCAGCTCTGCCGGGCGGCTACCTGGTGCTCCGTTCACACTTTTACTAAATTTTATAAAGTGAACGTGAGTGCTTCCGCCAATGCGGCCTTGGGACGCAGGGTCCTGCAGGCGGCAGTGGTTTAGGTTATCTCTTTATTTTTTGTTCGGCGCTTGTTGCGCACTTGCCTAAGTTGTTGGGGTGTTGGCGATCCTGCCACTGTTTCCCACCCTTGAGTTTTGGACTGCTTTGGGACTTCCCACTAGTAATGGATCTGTGTCTCCCTTCCTTCCCTTCTGCTGCTGAAAGACGGATTTTGGTAAGACCTTACCTGTAAAATCCTTTTCAGCGAAGGAAGGAAGGGAGACACAGCACCCTCCCATGGCAGAAGTGTATTATGGTTTTTCTAGATGCGGCGCGACTCCCTCCTGATGGCGGTCATCTGGTCTGGGGTTGGCGCACTAGGGCTCTGTTCCAGCATTGCCAGCTCATCGCAGTTGTCAGGTCCAGTAAGTAGTGCCTGGGACTGTGTGTTTTCATGCTGTTATATACATAACCTGTTCTCTCACATTTATGAATTTTCAGAAGGGGTTGTGTTGTTCCCCTGGTGTTGTCTGCTCTTCCTTAGCTTGTGTACGGACTGGAGAACATGGGAGTAGGAGGAGCCTAAGTTGGAGGGGCCGGTTGTCACTTTTTCTAAATCTGAGGTGAACTATCCTGTGGGGCTCCGCCTACCCCCACTAGTAATGGATCTGTGTCTCCCTTCCTTCCTTCGCTGAAAAGGATTTTACAGGTAAGGTCTTACCAAAATCCGTCTTTTTCTCGTTTTACCCTATAGCCTATTTACACTCCACTTCTCAGCAGCTCTCGTTTATAATCTTTCAGTGTAAATGCATATTAAGTCTCAGCATTGGCTTACCCTGCCTGTTCTGTAGAGATTCTCAGCAGCCATCTTATTATCATCACAGACAGGATTAAAATAAAAGGTAACATCTTGTCATATAGATAATACAGGATCCACCATTCACAAAAGGCGATGGTCTCAGCTGACCTTCTCCCCCCTCTCTGCACAATGACCTCTGCACAGGTCAGAGAGCATGCCTATAACCCAGTGAACATCCACAGTCTAAAGTGGTCCATATATCCACTGTAAGGCTTATCAGCTCAGGTAATATTGCTGCCTGATCATTTAGAGAGAATACAATTAGAAAAATCTTGACAATCAGAAATTAAAAACCTATTGATAAAAAAGAATATAAATGTCTGGTTTTAATAATTACAGAAATTTCTAGCTGATATATTCCTTAACATGATCAACACTCGTATAAGACGTAGATAGTACTCGGACCTCACAAGTGACCGTGGTCAGATAGTATTTAATCTAAATCACAATTAGTCAGGAAGCAGGAAACCACTAGAATAAAATTCCGCAAGTACAACAAACGTGATTGTATATTATCATGTCACTGAATTTTGGGTCTTCTATCCTTTGGATTACGAGCTCGGAGAGAATGAAGACACAGGACAGGATGTTTGTGTCTAAACATACTCTAAAAACTTTATTACAAAACACAGGGCTAATATACACCCTAAAGGCAGGAAACGGATTTGCCATATATGGTTCGATTATACAGTTTAGCTGAACAAGCGAAAAAAACTAGTTTCTGTATGCTTTAAAATATTTAATTAGACTTATCTAGTTAGCAAGGTCATTTCATCTTTCTGCAAGAACACATTATTGCTACAAGAAGAAACATCTGGCCAGGGAGAATCACGTTATCTTTTTAGCAAGGACACGCTATTGATACAAGAAGGAACATTTCAGCTTGCTGTTTTTTTACCTAAAATAACTGTCAGACTTATATAGCATAGATGGGGCCTTTAAACTTGAGGGACTCCATCTTCTGCTATAACATTCCATCCTTTTGTTCCTTCATTTATCAATACGAATTTCTATGTTTTCTTTTAGTACAACGCTGAATACACATTAAAAAAAGCTTAAAAACCAAATAAACCGCAAGACACATTAGCAAAACCTGTAAAATAGCTTGTACTATACCAGCCAACCACCCACCAATACCTTTAAACCAATTTGCGGGATTTAGAAAGGAAAATCTCTGTGTGGAATTATTGGCCAAAGTATCTGAACAGTTCACTCAAAAGTTTATCTCTTCCCATGAGACTGGGACAGCGAGAAAGGGTATGCTAGTGGACGTCACAGGGGCATGTGTACATATCCAACAATTAGCAATGGTCTGGTTTTGCTCCTTTAGTCCATCGATTAGAGCAAGATGGTGTCTAATGAATCTATTGTCGTCTCCATCCATGGTGCCTAACCTAGTCCATGCACCTGTGGTCGCAAGGATGCAGGTAAGTATAAACAATGTCATCAGTCTTTGTCCGCTGGTTCTCCTAGTATCTTTTTGCAATGGGACGCGTGGATCCAGGTCTCTTTTCCCTCTAACTTAACGGCTGTGCTTGTGGTCAGCAGAACTTGAAAGGGTCCATCAAACCGTGGATCTAGGCTTTTCCTCACGTGTCTTTTTATAACCACCCAGTCTCCAGGTTGCAGCGTATGGCTGCTAGAGTCTTGATCTGGATCTGGAAGAGAACTGAAGACATTATCATGTACTTGCTTAATCTTTTTGTGTAAAGTCCTCACATAGGAACTTAGCACATGGTTGTTCATTTCTAATGCTTGCGGATAGAAACACCCTAGGCTGGGTACGTTGCCAAACAATATCTCATATGGAGAGAGTCCAGTCTTTCTATTAGGCGTGTATCTTACTGAAAACAGAGCAAGTGGTAAACAGTCCGGCCATGGTTTTCCTGTCTCAGCCATGGCTTTCTGAATTTTTAATTTCAATGTCCCATTCAGTCTTTCCACTTTACCACTACTTTGTGGGTGATATGGGGTATGGAATGCTTGTTGAATTCCTAGAGCTGACATGACTTCATTCATTATTTCACCTGTGAAGTGTGTACCTCTGTCACTCTCAATTACCTCTGGTACCCCATACCTGCAGACCACCTCCGCAAGCAGTTTCTTTGCGGTTGCCGCAGCCGTGGCTTTGGCAATCGGGAAAGCCTCTGGCCATCCTGAGAACAAATCAATACAAACCAACACATATTCCCATGATCCTGACTTTGGCAGCTGAATATAATCAATTTGCAGTCTCTCGAATGGATAGAGGGGCCGGGGTGTGTGTTTGGGTGGTGTTTTAACTACTCTACCCTGATTATATGTAGCACATATCATGCACCCTTGTACCAGGTTTTCAATACAGGTGGAGAATCCTGGTGCCACCCAATGTTTCTGCATCACACTCATCACACCCGTTTTAGATTGGTGTGTCGGCCCATGTAGTATCTGGGCAGCTGCTGGGTACAGTGCCCTTGGAAGTCATCGTCGTGTCCCTTTCCCCCATACCCCATTTGCTTCATTCAGGCATGCACCTTCCTTTAACCACTTATCAACCTCCTCCTTTTGAGCCTGAGCCTGCATTTGGGATAAGATGTCCTCCGACACAAAGGGGTTTTTAGGGGCACTTAACTGACGTACTGTTGACCCTTGTTGCGGCTTACAGGCTGCTGTTTTTGCCGCTGCATCTGCCATCGCATTTCCTCTGCTTACCTGGTCGGTGCGTCTGGTATGTGCTCTTACCTTTATGACAACTACTTGTTTAGGTAGTTGTAGCGCATCAATTAACTGCTGGACCGCATCAGCATTCTTAATGGGGTGTCCTGCTGCCGTCAGGAAACCTCTTGACTTCCATATTGGACCAAAATCATGCGATATACCGAATGCGTACCTAGAATCTGTGTAAATGTTAACAATACTACCTTCCGCTAGTTTACAGGCCTCGGTTAGGGCCCTAAGTTCAGCTTCTTGAGCCGACTGGTGTGGGAGCATTGGTTCTGCCTTGATTACTGCATTGAGGGAGACAACTGCATATCCAGTATGGAAGGTACCTGAATCGTCCTGATGACGGGATCCATCTACAAAAAATTCAAAATCTGCATTTTGTAATTCATGTTCAAATCCAGTAGGTAAACCTGCCGTTTCTTGTGCCATCATTTGTACACAGTCATGAGGAACTTCCTCTCTTGGATCTTCCTTAAAAAGCACAGTACCTGACTCCTCCTTTAGATCCGAGAGAGGTAACAAAGTTGCTGGATTCAGGGTAGTACACCTCTGTAAAGAAACATTGGGAGGCATTAACAGTGCACATTGTAACCTGAGATGACGTGCTGCTGAGAGGTGAGCGGGTTGCACTTGATTCAATATAGTGTAGACATCATGAGGTGTTAGAACGGTGAGTGGGTGGTCAAGAACAATGTCTGCGGATTTATGGAGTAATAGTCCAACAGCATGCAGAGCACGTACACAGGATGGTGCACCTCTGGCTACCGCATCCAATCTGCCACGAAAGTAGGCAACAGGTCTCTGATTATCACCGTGTGTTTGAGTTAAAACTCCTGCTGCATGTCCAGCTTGTTCATGAAGGTACAGAGTAAATGGGAGCTCATAATTAGGGGTACCCAAAGCTGGAGCGGCCAAAATACGGTTCTTGAGAGAATAAAAACAGTCTATTGCCTCTGATGTTAGTACAAAAGGTGTTGGGGTAAGACAGTCATAGAGGGGCTGCATTAAAACAGAGATGGCATGAATCCACTGTCTGCAATAGGAAACAAGTCCAAGAAAAGTTCTGAGGGCTGCAACATTAATGGGGACGGTGAATGCCTGTACTGCTTGTTTGCGTGCATTTGTTAAATGACGAGCTCCTGGTGTAATGCAATGTCCCAAAAAGGTGACTGAAGATTTACAAAACTGAAGCTTATCTTTCGATGCCTTGCAGCCAGCGTGATAGAGAAACAACATAAGCGATATAGTTGCACTATGACATTGTTTCCTGGAGGGGGCACAAATGAGCAGGTCATCGACATATTGCAGAACAACGATATGTGGTTCAGACCATCCCTCCAGTATTTCCTGCAGGCTTGCAGTGTACATTGTGGGTGAATTCTGGGCACCCTGTGGCAACACTGTCCATGTATATTGACTACCCTGGAATGTGAAAGCAAACAGGTACTGGCAGTCAGGATGTAATGGTACACTGAAAAATGCATTTGCCAAATAAACCACTGAAAAGCAAAGAGAATTAGAAGGTATCTGTGACAGAAGAGTATGCGGGTTGGGCACAACTGGTGTTAGAAGTTCTGTGGCTTTGTTAACCAACCGGAGGTCATGGACCATTCTATATGCGGCTGGTTGTCCTGGCACGCTCTTTTTCTTTACTGGGAACAGGGGAGTGTTGCAAGGGGACTGGGTTTTGACTAGGACTCCTCTCTGTAGTAATTTTTGGACCTGCTGGGCTATGGCATTCTCCTGAGCCGAGCTAAGGGGATACTGCTTCTGTTGAGGCAAGATGGCTCCTGGTTTTAATTTCACCATTACTGGTTGAACTCTTAACCTACCAACATCTGTTTTGCCTGAGGCCCAAAAATCATGTGGTACAGCCTGCTCCAATATCGGGGGAAACTCATTTGTCTCTTCTATGCTGGCAATATCTAGTGACATAATTTTGCAAAGGGTACTTGGTTTTAAACCTGGGGTCATGGTGACAGTGCCATCGGGATGATACTCAATATGTGCTTGTAATTGGGACAACACATCATTTCCCAAAAGGTTACATTGGCCTCGGGGCGATACCATGAGCTGGCTATGTACAGTAGCTCCTTGAATTTGCAGGGGAATTCTTTTAGTGACAGGAAGCAGGACAGACGGGGAATTGAAGGGGGTGGCAATGACATGATGTGAAAAATCAGTGTCAGTATATGGCCAATCACCTTGCGTAATTACTGAATTGTCGGCCCCCGTATCTACTTGGAAATCGATTTCATGTCCCCCTGGTAGGTTCACCTGCACTATACAACTGGGAGTTGGGGGTAAGGAGATGAGGGGGTTCATGTGCAAGCTTCCCTCATCCTATGGGGGCGTTGTTTGGTCGGCTGGAGGACCCGTACTCTGAGCATTTGGATACGGGTTGGTCCTACAGTTCTTTCTAAAATGTCCTGGCTTTTTACATCCGTAACATAGTCTCTGTCCTTCTCCTTCAGTCTGTCCTCTGCCTCTGTTGTTTCTGGGGGTCGTCTCTACTATATGTATTCTGGCAGCTCTTTTTGCCTGCGCTATGTCATGCTGTGCCCCCTGAGCTATTCTAGCTAAATCTTCTGCCTTCACTGATCTCCAGTCCGGTCTACTTGCTTTTACCTTCTCTGCAATCTCTTTCTTTAGTCCATTCATGAAAGCACTTGCTAATACCCTCTCACTAGTCTTATTCCCGGGGTTGAACCCCATTTCTGACCAGGTTTTCTTTAGTGCATAGAAATAATCCTTAGGATCTTCCTCCTTTCCCTGCACTCTATCTTCTAGTGTAACTTGCTTTTCTGCTTGCCTGTCTTGACATGCTTTTACCAACGCTGCTGCGAATAGGACTCCAGCTGCTGCATCATTAGATTCTGCATCTACGGGTCCGGTCCTATTGGCATACTGTTTTTTTGTCTCATCTATCAACCTATCATAGCGGGCTTCATCTGCCAATTTTCCCTTAATTACCCCCTGCAGATCTATTCTAGTGGCATGATACGTATCCTGTATGGTGGTGATCATTCTAGCAAAACCCATAGGGGACTGGGACGGATCTGGCAGCTGGGAGATCAGTGCCAACTGCTCTGAAGGACTCCATGGTCTATACATTAACATTGTACGAGCTTCCTGACCTGGAACCACTGCATACCCCCCTGCTGCTGCTGCTGCTGGTGCTCCTGGCACAACTACCGTCCTCATTGGGAATAGACTAGCTGGGTGGGGTCTCGGTCCTCCACATGCCACACAGATGTCTACTGTCAAGGGGTTCTGTTGTCCACATCTGGGGCAAACCCAACATTTAGGTTCCTGGGAATTCTGGTACTGGGGTGGGGGTGACGTCGGGAGCGGACAGGGAGGAAAATCTGTCATTCCAGTTTTTGTCAGTCTGTAACGTCCGTCTCCTAATTCTTCAATCTTTCCTTCAAAATAAGCGCATGCATTCATCCATACATCTACTGTCTTCAACAGACCCTTATCTTTCAACCATCCATGATAGGAGTTAAAGAAGGATTTCCATTTCTCTCCATTCATCTCTCCATTCTCATTCATTCCCGCTTTACACAATATTTTGTCAATTCCAATCAGTGCCTGTTTCCCTTCTCTGCGTACCACTAAGTCTTTGGCTATAATGCCTTCCTTGGCATTTTGGTTCCCCATTTTTTTCGGTTCTCCTCACCTAGAAGAGACTCCTCAGTCACTTAGACAATGGGCCACAAAGGTTTCTGAACCATTCCACTACTAGCCTCTCTAGGACTTATACGCCAACCAGAAAAACAGACCAAAAACATCAATCCCGGGACACATCCACAACACAATCATCGGATCCATACTTTCATTAAATTCTCCAAAGGATAGAAGGCAGGACTGTCAATTTATCTGAGGGATTCTACTGGTTCAAAGGGACCTGAGCCAGACAACAATCTGTTGAATTACCTGGGGAGCCGACCGCTCGGGGGTGAGGGAGTCTCTTCTATGCAGTGATATAATTAGGTAGAATATAACAGTTATTCTTACCTCAGCGCTGTATATATCACCAACAGAGAGCTTCACTCGTCCCACGTCTCGGACCGGTCGAGCACCCTTGGGTAGATTAACTCAAGGTCCCTGTTCGAGGCGCCAGCTGTCGTCACTGAATTTTGGGTCTTCTATCCTTTGGATTACAAGCTCGGAGAGAATGAAGACACAGGACAGGATGTTTGTGTCTAAACATACTCTAAAAACTTTATTACAAAACACAGGGCTAATATACACCCTAAAGGCAGGAAACGGATTTGCCATATATGGTTCGATTATACAGTTTAGCTGAACAAGTGAAAAAAACTAGTTTCTGTATGCTTTAAAATATTTAATTAGACTTATCTAGTTAGCAAGGTCATTTCATCTTTCTGCAAGAACACATTATTACTACAAGAAGAAACATCTGGCCAGGGAGAATCACGTTATCTTTTTAGCAAGGACACGCTATTGATACAAGAAGGAACATTTCAGCTTGCTGTTTTTTTACCTAAAATAACTGTCAGACTTATATAGCATAGATGGGGCCTTTAAACTTGAGTCACTCCATCTTCTGCTATAACAATCATTAGGCTATATTTAGTAGCTTTACCGAGAATTCTATAATAAAGGCTCAGTGGTCAATGTTCTCGTGTATAAAACATTCACATAACATAAAAATAAGTAACAATGCATAACACTGACGTGGTAAATATAAAGCTTCCTCCTAAAAGGAAAACCCCACGCGGGGAGAGGACCACATCTGAAGACTCGACAATGACACATTATGATGGAATGATCATCTCGGAGCTTCTCCTGCTGAGCCTTCACCTCTTTCCAGGACATCGAGGAAAAAAAGAAAATACCTGACTATTCAAGGAACCATTCCTAAATAATTCTTAGTATTCTGGGATATTTGGCTGCATCCATTCTTTATGGAAATAAGGATCTACAAAAGCCAAACTGTTGTAAAATGCAGCAAATGTTCTATTGTGTGGTATACTGGGATCTATGGGGGCTTCAAACTCTGGGGTGACCATTATAAAGCAGCACAGAGCCCATTGTATAAACTCTACTGGTATATTTAGCTGTATTAGAACCAAAATATCTAACTGAAGGCCCACCATACATATTAGACTAATGTTGACCTATCCCACCGATATTGACAGATTCAGCTGAAACTCAAATGTGTATGGGGGCCCAGACAACTGATTGTTGGGGAAGTTAAAGGGGTATTCCTATCTCCAAGATCCTATCCCAATATGTAGTAGGTGTAATAATAATATTAGCAAATACCTCCAATTAGAAATGTAGTATAGTCCTTCTGATTAGCAATGTTGCTTACCCCATGTGCAAGGCATTGCAGTAGCTTAGGCATCCATGGTTACGACCACACATAGTTACGCTTAGTGGTCGTAACAATGAATACCTAAGCTACTTCAATGCCCTGCACATGGGGTAAGTGACATAGCTAGTCAGAAGAACTATCCTACATTTATAATTGTAGGTATTTGCTAATATTATTAAACCTACTACATATTGGGATAGGATTTTGGAGATGAGAATACCTCTAAAGTGTCCGACATGTCCGATTTTGAACTATTGATCCTTCTGTTTCCCTGGAGATAGCTTATCACCAAAGATGTAGGACTGCGGTTCTCTTATAGAGAACACAGAGACACTCGGCTGAAGTACTCTTGTGTATGGGACAACGCTTTACTGTTGGAATTGCTGTGGCATATGAGAGGAGACTGACTATGAGCATCACTATCACGGTGAAAATATTTAGGATTTTTAAAGTCCTAATTTTAGGAGGTCCAAGTCCTAAAAAAATATTATTAACCAGGAACAATGTATTATTTAGAAAAAGACTCATCCATCGCCTGATTGGATTGTTTATAGTCATCTCATCTGCCCATGTAAACAGGACGTGCTGCCGACAATAAGCAACCATCTTGGTACACTTTGTATCGGCCCTTTTGAAAAGGCTTTATATGAGCACCGGTGGACTTGTTAGTGGGGCTGTGGCCTGACGCTGATGATTGGCCACACTATCTATCAGTATTCGGTCAGTATTTTTTCTCAGGAGTGGGAGCCAAAACCAGGTGAGGAACAATCAGAGAAACGGTCTAATAGAAACAAGTCACCAATTCTGCATTTATCACCCACTCCTGGTTTTGGCTCCCACTCCTGAGAAAAAATACTGACTGATTACTGATAGTGGGGCCGTGGCCTCAGGCCACAAGTCCACAGTGCATGACCGTGCTCATTCATGTGTATTTGTACATGTGAGATCTGAAATGAACGTGAACGACTGTGACCTGTTTGGTGAGATAAAGGTTACTGACGCACTTGATCTAAACTTAGTCCCGCAGTCCGGCTTCACCCATTTTTTTCCTACAGATCATATTACCTGAACTTATCATGTGTCTTCCCAGGCTGTAAACAGAGAGGAGGCAGTACATTGTAAAGACGAGGCCTACAGCGTCCAAAGCCCAAACCCGAGAAGCCAACAACTAATCTGTCATGTGTACAAATACATTCCACCCCTCTGTTATCCTGATCAGACAAGGAGCTCACATGGCTCATTACAGGACGGGACGGAAATTCTCTTAAAGTGATCTACACCTCCGACATTAAATGTGACGATACGTTTCTAATGTCTAGACGGAGTGAGCCGTCTTTCTTTTTGACGAAGAAGAAGCCTGCTCCCGCCGGGGAGGTAGATTTCCGGATAAATCCCCGGGCCAGATTCTCCTCAATATATTCAGACATGGACCGGGTCTCAGCAGCGGACAAAGGGTAAAAACGCCCACGGGGAGGAGTAGCGCCAGGTATCAGGTCGATTGGGCAATCGTATGGTCTATGAGGGGGTAATGTCTCTGCTTCTCTTTTATTAAAGACATCCGCATAAGACCAATAGGGAACCTGTAGGCCGGGTAGATTGGCTGGGGTAGGAGAAGGACAGGCAGGAAGAACGGGAACTAAACAAGTCTTATGGCAGTCCTCTCCCCAGCGAAGGACTTCTCCGGTCTGCCAATCAAGCATGGGTGCATGTTTCTGGAGCCAAGGTAGGCCTAGCAAGAGGGCGTGAGAGAGTCCAGGCAGAACATGGAAGAAGATGCTCTCAGAGTGCAGCATTCCCACCTGCAGAGTTATGGATTCGGTGATGAGTTGAATGGGATGCGGTAAGAGACCCCCATCCACGGAGGCGACAGATAAGGGTACAGCCAGGGGTTTGGTGGGAATGTGGTATTTCTCTACCAGGGATAGAGAAATGAGATTTCCGGCAGCTCCAGAGTCAAGTTGAGCTAGTTCACAGAAACTGTTCTCCCCGCAGATGATAGAGACCGACAGCATCAGAGATGGAGAGGGTTTACTCTTGTCTAGGACGACCTCTCTGAGCGATCCTAGACACAGGTGTTTCCCAACCTCTCCGGGCAGGAACGGATCCGGTGCTACTTACTGCCACAGTAGAAGCAGCTCCCCTCGGCACGGCGTAATTCTTGACGGGTTTTGACCATCTTGGTCTGGTCGACCTGCATAGGCTCGGGTGAGTGCGCCTGAGGAGGAACGGAGGAAGTGACGGGTTTCTGAAAGGTAGGGGCAAGGCGTGGAAACCTCCTCTCACGGGTGACCTCTTTGGTGCGCTCCTGGAACCGGATGTCAATCCGGGTGGCGAGTGTTATTAAGTCGTCGAGAGTGGTAGGAATGTCCCGACCGGCGAGTTCATCTTTAATACGGCCGGACAGACTCTCCCAGAAGACGGACACCAGGGCGTCGTTATCCCAGGCAAGCTCCGAAGCAAGGGTACGGAACCGTATGGCATATTGGCCCACGGTGAGACTTCCTTGACGGAGGCATAGCAGAGATGAGGCGGATGAGGTCTTCCGTCCTGGTTCGTCGAAGACTTTCCGGAAAGCCGTGAGAAAGGCTGGCAGGTTGGACACCAGGGAATCTCCTCTCTCCCATAGAGGATTTAGCCAAGCCAGCGCCTCCCCCGTGAGATGGGACATGATGAAGGCTACTTTGGCTCAGTCGGTGGAAAACTGATGTGCCAAAAGTTCGAAGTGCAGAGTGCACTGGTTAGTGAAGCCCCGTGCCTGACCGGGATCTCCGCCAAAACGAGGCGGGGCGGAGAGACGGGGACCGGGAAGGGATGCTATGGTATTGCTGTGCAGCGGCGGCGCCGGGGTAGTAAGTGTGCGAGTGGAAGCAGCTCCCGATGAGACAGTCAGTGTGTCCAGGCGAGAGTTAACACGTCCACACGTCGTCCAACAGCCCAACATGGATGATGAGAAGCTGCAGGACGTCACATAATCCGCGATATTCAGGCAGAGAACACAAACCGCAATGTGCTGCCACCGACATCTTCATCAGCTCAAGAGGAGGCGACTGTGTAAGAACATCACCGTTTTGTTTTCCCCCCTGAATATCGTGGATTATTAGATGACTGATGTTCTGCTACTTTTTCTTTTTGAAGTTGTCTACACACATAATGGCTGCAGAGGACTGAGAGAAAGTCCATAGGGAACAAACGAGAAGTCGGGAACAGAAGGGGAGACGAGGGCTGAGCCACTTACACAGACAGAAAGCTGAGGAGGACATGTTATTACTCCAGGATCTGCTCCATTCATTCCTTATGTGGCATCCAAGTGCTGAGCTCGGCTTTTTCCAGAGCCCCATAGAGAATGAATGGAGCTGCAGTTGTTCCCTGACTTTCCGTTCCTTCCCGATCAGACGATGGTTCGCAGTGGTCAGACCCCACGATCAGTAAGTGATCACTGAGCCTGTGGATAAGTGATAACTAAAGTTGACAAATCCCCAGGCCCGGATGGGATACACCCGCGAGTACTGCAGGAATTAAGTAATGTCATAGATAGACCATTATTTTTAATCTTTAAAGATTCCATAATAACAGGGTCTGTACCACAGGACTGGCGTATAGCAAATGTGGTGCCAATATTCAAAAAGGGGACAGAAACCGAACTTGGAAATTATAGGCCGGTAAGCTTAACCTCTACTGTGGGAAAAATCCTGGAGGGTTTCCTAAGAGATTCTATAATAGAGTATCTGAAGAAGAATAGCCTCATGACCCAATATCAACATGGGTTTACAAGGGACCGTTCCTGTCAGACTAATCTGATCAATTTTTATGAGGAGGCAAGTTCTGGACTGGACCAAGGAAATGCAGTGGATGTTGTGTATATGGACTTTTCAAAAGCTTTTGATACGGTTCCACACAAAAGGTTGATACATAAAATGAGAACAATGGGGATAGGGGAAAATATATGTATGTGGGTTAAGAATTGGTTCAGTGATAGGAAACAAAGGGTGGTTATTAATGGAAAACACTCAGACTAGGTCTCATTTAACAGTGGGGTACCACAGGGGTCAGTATTGGGCCCCCTTCTTTTTAACATATTTATTAATGACCTTGTAGGGGGCATACAGAGTACTATTTCAATATTTGCAGATGACACTAAACTCTGCAGGGTAATCAATACAGAGGAGGACAATTTTATATTACAGGAGGATCTATGTAAACTAGAAGCTTGGGCTGATAAATGGCAAATGAGCTTTAATGGGGATAAATGTAAGGTAATGCACTTGGGCAGAGGAAATAAAATGTATAATTATATGCTTAATTGTAAAACACTGGATAAATCTGTCACTGAAAAAGACCTGGGTGTATTGGTGGACGACAAGCTCATGTTTAGTGGCCAGTGTCAGGCAGCTGCTGCAAAGGCAAATAAAATAATGGGATGCGTTAAAAGAGGCATAGATGCTCATGAGGAGAAGATAATTTTACCTCTATACAAGTCATTAGTGCGACCACACTTAGAATACTGTGTACAGTTCTGGTCTCCGGTGTATAAGAAAGACATAGCTGAACTAGAGCGGGTGCAGAGCGACCAAGGTTATTAGAGGACTGGGGGGTCTGCAATACCAAGACAGGTTATTACACTTGGGGTTATTTACTGTGGAAAAACGAAGGCTTAGGGGTGATCTTATTACTATGTACAAGTATATGAGGGGACAGTACAAAGACCTTTCTACTGATCTTTTTACTCTGAGGCCAGAGACGGGGACAAGGGGGCATCTTCTACGTCTGGAGGAAAGAAGGTTTAATCATAATCACAGACAGGGATTCTTTACTGTAAGAGCAGTGAGACTATGGAGCTCTCTGCCTCATGATGTTGTAATGAGTGATTCACTAATAAAATTTAAGAAGGGCATGGATTCCTTTCTTGAAAAGTATAATATTACAGGTTGCAAAAACTAGATTCCATGATAGGGCGTTGATCCAGGGAACTAGTCTGATTGTCGTATGGAGTCGGGAAGGAATTTTTTTCCCCAATGTGGAGCTTAGTGTTTGCCACAGGGTTTTTTTTTGCCTTCCTCTGGATCAACATGTTAGGCTATGGGTTGAACTAGATGGACTTAGTCTTCCTTCAACCTTAAAAACTATGTTACTATGTATATAACTTGTTATCTTCAGACATCCCCTCTAAGCAATGGCGCACGCCAGCAGTGAAGGCGGGAGGAGACGCTGGGTACAGGGAAGACTTTACCTCTGGGGGCCACATATAGGGCATGTGAGGGGTGGACACTTCCCGTATTCACCATTACTGAGCCCCCGCTCTGTACCGCTCTTATCTGAGTGCAGGAGACACAGCAGTCACTAATCAGCCACTCTCCGGCACTTGCAGCTGTCCGAGCTCTGCTGTGCCTGTTAGGGGTGAAGTTCGGGTCCTAGGAGGCAGTGACTATGCAGCCTGCAAAGCAGATGACAGCCCGGGTACCACGTCTCCGGATAAATCTCCACCTTGTGAGCTGCTTCTTGTGCAGCAGCCCCATGCAAGTCGCTCCGCTCTCCTCAGCCAGCTCCTGCTGAAGACTGAGCTCCTCTGCCCAATCTAGGAGCCCAATAGCCCTGATCACACCAGTGGTAGCCCAGTGCTGCTGGGGGGGGCAGGGCTAGATCCGATTTACAGATAGCAAACTAATCAGCCCTAGATATTTCTAATAGCTGCAGAGCAGGCGACATAACTCTGACCGGTGTCCTCATAGACCTCTCCTCAGCCGGGACTAATAAGAGCAGTAAGATGGCCGTCATGGGGTCCATTGTTAGATCTCGGCTGCCATAGAAACTCATCGGCACCATGATCGCGCCTCCCTCTCCGGTCTTAAGTGCCTAAATGCTGTGAAAGCCACTGACTGTGTCATATAAGGGGTTAAGCTGCCAGGATCAGGGTTGGCTCCACTGCTGGCGCCTGAGGCAGGAGCGGGACTGTGTTATACCGCCACACGACTGCCGCAGATCTTGTAAGAGCCCTGACTGCACCTGCCTGATGATAATGTGTCCTATAACGCGGGTCCTGGTACCAGACTGCCCTTTACATATTAATCACTAGCAGGGAACCAGTTACTTACAGGTTCTAGTTTCTGATGTGTTTCCAGGACCTGTAGTTATCAACATTTTACCCTTAAGGCCCAGTTATAATATTACTGCAACACTCTCACTACATATGAGCATCCTGTACCTGTATACCTGCCCTGTGTGCGGCGCAAAAGTATATAACAAAATGTGTGTACACAAATACCTATCTCCTGAATGGTATTACTGCTAGATCTCCTGTACATAGAAATATGAGGTTCTTAGCGCACACTTTGAGCAAATTGTGCGAGCCCATCTGCCACCGTCAAGGCGACCTCTTCAGATGGGTCCCTACACTAACACTACACTAACTTACTAACTGGGACCACCATTTTTAATGTTTATTATTACTGTACTAATGCAATCAATTGTACCTGTTATAATTCATTTTTTAATTAGTTTTATAATTTTTTATTACTCTTGTGTTTATGATAATGGTATTACTAAAATCCCTATACTTAGTGTTGATCCAGAAGAAGGCAAAAACCCCAGGACACCTTCAGCCAATTTGTGTCACAGGGGAAAAATTCCTTCTTGACCCCGAGAAAAGGCGATCAGTCCTAGGACCCTGGATCAAATCTAATAATGTTATTACTAGTTATTAATAATTCTTATTAATATTACACAACTAATTGTACTGCTACTGCAGTTATTAGTATTTTAATTTAGGTTTTTGTACTTTTTATAGATTATATATTATTTATGTCCTGCTATCTTATTACTTTGCTATTCTAACTTTTCTATAACTACTTAAAATAATCAAAACAACACTATAATTATTTTTATATTCTTACTATTATTAACATCCTGCTATCTTATTACAGTATTATTCTACTTTCCTATCACTACTAATACTACCCTATACCTAGAGTGTTGATCCAGAAGAAGGCAAAAACCCCAGGACACCTTCAGCCAATTTGTGTCACTGAGGAAAAATTCCTTCTTGACCCCGAGAAAAGGCGATCAGTCCTAGGACCCTGGATCAAACCTAATAATGTTATTATTAGTTGTATAATTAATATATTACTTATTGTACTACTGGAGTTATTTTAATTTATGTTTTTATTTTTATAAATATAGCTATTTAATATTCTTCTTATTATTAATAACCTGCTATATTTTTACATTATTATTATTCTTTCCTATCACTACTAATACTACCCTATAACTACAGTATTGATCCAGAAGAAGGCAAAAACCCCTGGACACCTTCAGCCAATTTGTGTCACAGGGGAAAAATTCCTTCTTGACCCCGAGAAAAGGCGATCAGTCCTAGGACCCTGGATCAAACCTAATAATGTTATTATTAGTTGTATAATTAATATATTACTTATTGTACTACTGAAGTTATTTTAATTTATGTTTTTATTTTTATAAATATAGCTATTTAATATTCTTCTTATTATTAATAACCTGCTATATTTTTACATTATTATTATTCTTTCCTATCACTACTAATACTACCCTATACCTACAGTATTGATCCAGAAGAAGGCAAAAACCCCAGGACACCTTCAGCCAATTTGTGTCACAGGGGAAAAATTCCTTCTTGACCCCGAGAAAAGGCGATCAGTCCTTGGACCCTGGATCACACTGCTATTCTACCTACTACTATTACTACTGTTATTTTATTACTATTTTATTTATTTCTTACTATTATCACTAGTATTATTACTCTTATTACACTAATACTGATACACTACCACTATATTACACTATCCTGCTGTTATTTGGTGGTCTGATACTTACCAGCCGGTATTGCCGTATGTGATGTTATCGGCAGAGAGGTTCCAGCAGGATGGTCCACATGATGTTCCTCTTTCCTCTCAAATACCGGTTGATGTACTGGCGGAAGTTGGTCTGGTTCTCCTTCTTCCTTCTTGTTGTTGGGATCGGTTGTCTTCTTTTCTGGCCTTTGGCCGTCACTTCCCCCCTAGGGATCTTGATGTGGAGTTTCATCTTCTTTGCTTTCTCTTCTTTCTCTTCTTCCTCTTCTTCCTCTTCATCCAGGTAGGCGCACAGTTCTTTTAGTGTCTTCTGTCTTAAATCCATGATGTCCAGCTTTATCTTCTTTGCTGCTTTCTCCTCTTCTTCCTTCTCTTCTTCCTCGTCTTCCTCTTCATCCAGGTACTTGCGCCGTTCTTTTAGTTCCTTGCGCCTTTCTTCCCTCTTCCTTTTCTCCCTGGCTTTATACTCTTCGATGCATCTTCTTTGGGCAATGGGGTTGGTCGGCATAAGGCGCTGGAAGAGAAGAGATGAAGTTAGGAGGCTACAAGGAAGATCCGAATACACAGCTACCTTATAGAAGAGGCCGTAGCGTTGCCCTGAGTCGTCTCACTGACCTCCTTCTTGTAGAGGGGAGAAGGGAGAAACTTCACACAATATGCCAGTCTCCTCAGCTGTTCCTCAGGACTGATGTAATCTGCAGAAAACACAACCAGATATTAGGAGCAATCCTCACCGTACAAAGAGGACGTATGTATGTTAAGACTGTCAGAAGGAGCTCACTGATGGATTCTCAGTTAACTAGTTCTGCAGCCAGCAATAGACAGTACAGCACAGAGGGCACAGGAGGCAAACTGTGCACAATTTTCAATAAAACTCAGAAAAATATTTACCACCAAGTATATGCATTAAAGGAAAGAAAATGTCCCCACAGATGAGTCTGTTTAATGAAAGCCCCAGAAAGCCATGTAACAAGAGTATAGAGAACGGTGAGTGAGTGATGGATACTACCGGGTCCAACGCTGGCAGAATACTCCATCCCCATGGTGTCCGCTGATATCTTCTCTTGTAGAAATGTATCCAAAATCTATAAAACCTCAGGAGGCGTCAGCAGAGGGTTTGGTGATTGGCTGATATTTCTTTGGTCTTAGAAACATTGGCTATAAATAATTCGGGGGCTCTGCTGGGGAAAGGGCAAATTGGGAAATGTGTAGGATATTTACTGTTCTGTATCTGAGCTTCATTAAAGGGGAATTATCAGATGGAACAAGTCATCCCCTTATCCCTGGGCTTGGTGACGACTGATAGATCAGTGGGGTCCGACCGCGGGAAACTCCAGCAATCACCAAAAAAGGGCAGTGACCCCCATTAGAAGTGATCGCTGGATCCTTCCAGATGGGAGATGTGATGAGTGTGGCGCCCCCCACTGGTGTCTCAGCGTATCATGTGTTGGGGAATAATGACTTCTCCTCTGGTAAATGGGCTGATTCCTGTCAGTTGTGGTCACTGAGTGCGTGTGATGGGATGTGGCTCCGTCCATTAGATTATATCACGTCTTATACCTAGAATCTCTCGCTGATCGCAGGTGTCTGTCTTCACACTCAGATGAGATGGAACAAACTGACCACATAGGAGGTTTTTTTTTTTTTCAAATTCAAACCGAGCAATCCTATTGGCTGAGTATGACTGTCGTTACCATGGTGACAGAATGTTAAAGGGACAGAACATTAATAATGTATAATAGTGTATTTTATTACATATTTCACATAATAGTGGCTGATATATGGACCTGTACAGATAATACACTTCTATAACTCCTCATATTTTTCATACAGCAATTTGGTGGTGCTGCAGAGATATTTTGGGCGTAATATAACTTGTGCTGGCAATTGATCATCTATAAAGTAGTCTGGTAATGTATGTAATGGTCCTAAGATTGTGGTTTTATGTTCAATACAAATCTAAATATTAATCAGACGTCACTCCCTGCTATTTGAAGGGTTTTTGTCCCTTTCCCTATGTCAGAGTAGTATCACATATAGCTCGGATACGCTGCAGCCTTCAGAACAATGAGGTCCGTTGTGGCTTTCCCCTGCACATTCGGCCATTATATAAGTGACGGCAGCTGCGTTGTGTCCCTGCACGGCTGATAGCGTCGCTGTGCAGGGATTCAGTATGGTGGAGCTGGGGCTCTTTTCTTTTATGGGTCGATACAAGTCTTGTTCAGACATATAAATCTGCCTTGATTACATTGTAGAAAAGAAGGGTGACATTACAGGAGTTCCATACATTCTCAGTGTAAGATCAGTGGGGTCGGACCCCCGGCACCAGGGAGTATACAGAAGGAGCTTGTGAATGTCTTACTTTAGTGGTCTTGTAAGCTCCTCATCCCACACTTTTCCTGTATAGGACATATAGCTTTTCTGTATACATAACTCTTATGTAAAAACAACATCCTCCATGCACATTTCTGTAGGTTGCCTGATGGTTCAGGTGTAGTTACATCATTTTTTTCTACTGCCCGACCTAACAGCGTTAGCTTGCTCTTTTAGCAATCCAATTGTATTGTTTCACATTTGGGGCGATTGTGTCAGCGGCAGGTTTCATTGTGGGGTTATATAATGGGCACTATTTTTATAGGCTTATTTGGATATTAATGCCTTTGTGAATAGATACTTTGCTGCTGCCTTGCTCTTTATTATATTGTGGTGGGCAGTCTGTAGTCATATATTGAGATTTTCTGTGACTAGTTGGGCATATATATGTGAGGATTAACCATATCAGTACCTTGCAATGGTTTTGTTATTCATTGGGGCAATTGTTGCTTTTTAGTTGTTTTTTTTAACATGTCTTGTATGTTTAGTCTTTAATAAAATTCTATATTTTTGCTATTCCTTGGTGATCCCTGTCATTGCATCCTTTCTTTCTCCTTGTTTCTTTGCATCTCTATTATGTAGCTGTAGGGTTAGGGACGGCCGGTTCCTTGCAGGAATAGTTATCAGGACGGGTGCGGTTTCTGCTGTAATAACTCATTCATGTGACCCATCAGTCATCACCCGATCAGCCGGGCAATGCTCAGCACAGGCCGCCGTCATCCCACTTCTCTACATCTATTATATAGATGACTCGCCCCTGGGCCTGTGTCGCGCTGCGTTGCGCACGCGGGAGCTTACCCGGAGCCGGATCGCTTGAGGGTTGTAGTCTCGTGGCGGGGACCCGGTCCGTGCCCAGGGAGTCAAACTGAGCGGCGATGTATCAGCGGTAGATGTGTACGACTACGCCACCCGTTGAATGCAGCTATGGAGCTGCCGCTGCAGGACAGTCCGCTGAGGCCGGTGGATGGATGGTGCAGCGTAGATGGTATAACCCCCAACGGGAGGGGTATGGCCTCAGGGCAGCAGATGTGGATGATGGGGGTAGCAGGAACCACTCAGAGACGGTGCGGTGTAATTCAGGGTCTTTACTGGTAACAACGATAGACCCTCCCGGAGTACTTGCTAGCGAACGGGGCCTGGTCAGTCCTTGAGCAGATGGGATCTCCCCTGGCCAGGCGGAGTTGTAGGCCTCCCAAACTGACTGTACTCTTCTGGCTACCTTGCTAGAAGCGGATATAAGTAGCCCACGTCCCTGAGTGTACCGTGTGGTGCTCACCCGTATGGCCGGTGACTCGGGGCCTTCTAATGGCTTCCGCTCCACGATGGCGGTGCTGGTCCCACGCGTGTGACCGTGCCTTCGGGTTTCTGGGCCTGAGGACCTGAAATCCCCTGCCGGTCGGCTTCTGCTGCTGGGTCAGAGTTAGTCCCCACAGCCTCGGACGCCGGGTCCGGTAAGAAATCTTCTCAGTCAGGGCGAGCTCTGCAGCTGCCAGCCCCTGGCTTGTAGTAGTATTGCTCCCACTGAGCTTCTGCTGTTTCTTCCTATGCTGCTTCTCTGTCTCTACTCTCCTTGACTGACTAACCCTGCTTCAGCCCCGGGTTTACATAGGGGAAGTTCTTCCCCTCCCAAGACTGGGCAGGAGGTGTGGCATGCACAGGATCCCTGACCAAAGGACCTCCCACCTGCTCTCAGACATAACATTACATTACTGTGGAAACCAGACCCCTGGGGTGCCACATTCCCCCCTAGTAAAATTTAGTACTCCGGGACTAAACATATTTTAGAAAAACATAACAAGATATAAACAATAATAATACAATAAGAAAACACATAACGATGGTTACGGCGTGTCCGCAACCGGGTGCAGTTTTGAAGAAAAGCAAGGTGTCCATTTCACCAAAACAGGGAGACGTAACCAGGTAGGGGTCTGTCCTACCCCGAGTCCTTAACAGTCTCTAGTCCATCCTGGATTACGTTCCAACTATGTACAAGGATTCCCGGTAATCCACCAAGGATTCCTAAAAGTAACTGGAAACACAAAATTATACACAAGCAACAATACACAGGTAAACATAAATAAAACAATTTATACACTTCAAATCCTCCAGCGTGCGGGTAACTGGCCTCTAGTGGCCCTAGTGGACCTACGGAGCTGACTGTCTGGCCCTGAACTACAGGGTGTAGGAGCTGTCAAGGGTAAACTGGGCAGCTGTCTACCGGCTCTTTGTCTCACTAGGGGTACGGCAGGCTCACTATAAGCAGAGGGTTGATCCTCCTGTTCTGCTTGTGTGGAGTCTTCTGCCTCCTGGACCGGCTGTTCTTCCAGCTCTACCTGTTGCTCCGTAGGTGCTTGGGATGCTGGTTGGAGGAAGGTGAGTACGGGTACCACAACTGCACCATTGACTTGAGTCCAAGACCGAGGGAAGTCCCCGAGCACAGTACTAACCATATCTTCCCTTTCCTCTACGGGTCGATGGTCTTCTTGTTCCTCTTCAGGGTTCCTCAGTTGTTCGGGACACTTCTTCAGGTGGTCCCGGGATACAATGGCTGTGGTTTCCCCTCCGTCTTTACTGATGGTACAAACCTTCGGGTTCTCGTGGCTTGAGGGCAGTACGGTGTACGGGTCCTTCTCCCACTGGTCGTCCAACTTGTGGAGCCGTCTCTTCCTCTTCAAGACCTGCTCTCCGGGTACCAGGGGAACAGCGGGAACATACTGGTTGTAAGTTTTCTCTTGTCTTTCCCTAGCCTGACAGAGACTTCGCTCCACGCTCTCCTGTACTCTCCGGTACTGCTGCTGCCTCTCTGTGTCCCAGTCTGTTTCTGGTGAAGTGTCCTCGGGTGTCAGGACTCCCATTTCCAGGTCAACAGGTAACTTACCAGGTCTTGCCCTCATTAGGTAAGCCGGGGTACAGTTGGTGGAACCTACCGGGATGTGGTTGTATAGGTCCACCAGATCGGGCAACTTCTCAGGCCACAGACTGCGTTCTTCCAGGGGCAACGTTTTTAGAAGATCCATTACCACCTGGTTCATTTTCTCACAAAGTCCATTAGTTTGCGGATGGTAGGGTGTCGTCCTTATCTTCCGGCAGCCATACAGATTGCAGAATTCCTGGAAGACCTCCGCTTCAAAGGCAGGTCCCTGGTCCGTCAGCACTCGGTCCGGGTACCCGTGTGGACGGCAAAAGTGCTGCTGGAAGGCTCTAGCTGCTGTTTGAGCCGTTAAGTCCTTGACGGGGACGACAACCAGAAACCGGGAGTAATGATCCACGATGGTTAACGCGTAGACGTAGCCACTTCTGCTTGGGGTCAGTTTTACATGATCCAAGGCTACCAGTTCCAACGGTTGCCGGGTGACGATGGACTGCAGGGGAGTCTTCTGGCTGGCGCGGTCCTTCCTTCTCAGGTTGCACGGGCCACAGTCTCTGCACCACTTCTCAATGGTTCCCCTCATGCCTACCCAGTGGAATCGCTCGCGCAGCAGGAACTCCAGCTTCTTCCACCCGAAGTGTCCAGCTCCGTCGTGGTATGCCTCCATCACCATGGCTGCGTCTCTTTGTGGCACTACTACTTGCCAGAGTAGTTCATGCGTCCGGGAGTTAACCATTCTGCGGCACAACTTCCCCTTGTAAAGGAACAGTCGACTCTTCTCTGCCCATAGTTGTTTGGCTTCCTCCGGAGCGTCTGGTTCAAGGCAAGCCTCCGGGCGAGTCAGCATCTCCTTCACCAGTCGGACGGCAGGGTCGCTGTCTTGCGTTTCCGCCCAGTTGTAGTGAGGTAAGGGGTTCAACGTAACAGCCTGCTTACTCCTTACCCGGTGGGAATACTGGATAGTCCCATGACGGTGGAACGCAGGGAGTTCAACTTCTTCCAGTCCCTCCGGATCTTCTCCTTCGTCCGGCAGGTTGGGCATCCTGGACAGGGCATCCGCGTTGGTATTGGAGCGTCCGGCCCGGTATTTGATTGTGAACTCGTAGTTGGACAGACGGGCCATCCACCTCTGCTCCAGGGCACCGAGTCTTGCCGTGTCCAGGTGTGTCAACGGGTTGTTATCCGTGTACACGGTGAACCGGGAAGAAGCGAGGTAATGCTTAAAGCGCTCGGTGACTGCCCATACTATGGCCAGGAACTCTAGCTTAAATGAGCTGTAATTCTCGGGGTTCCTTTCGGTGGGTCGCAGTTTTCGGCTGGCGTAGGCGATTACTCGTTCCTTCCCCTGCTGGATCTGGAACAGTACGGCTCCTAGCCCGATGTTACTGGCGTCGGTGTAGAGGATAAAGGGCTGGCTATAATCCGGGTACGCCAGGATTTCGTCCCCCGTGAGGGCCATCTTCAGCTGGCGGAAGGACTCTTCTTCCAGCTCCTCCCATTTGAAGGGCGGCTTCTGGTTCTTGGCCTTCCGGGACTGGCCTATCAGGAGGTCCTGCATAGGTGCTGCCTTTTTGGTGAAACCGGGAATAAACCTTCGGTAGTAGCCTACCAACCCGAGGAACTGCCGCACTTCTTTTACGCTGGAGGGGCTTGGCCATTCCTTAATTGCGGTGATCTTATCAGGGTCGGGAGCCACTCCGTCAGCGCTCACCACGTGTCCCAGGTACTGCACCTTTGGTTTCAGGAGGTGACACTTGGAGGGTTTCACCTTTAGGCCGTAACTCGCCAGAGCCTCGAACACTTCCGCCAGGTGTTTCAGGTGGTCCTCATACGTCTTGGAATATACGATGACATCGTCCAGGTACAACAGGACCGTCTCGAAGTTTCTGTGGCCCAGACAACACTCCATTAGTCGTTGGAAGGTTCCTGGTGCGTTGCAGAGTCCGAACGGCATGCAGGTGATCTCGCTAAGTCCCATCGGGGTGGTGAATGCGGTCTTCTCCCGGTCCGCCTCTGCTACAGGAACCTGCCAGTACCCGCTAGTGAGATCCAAGGTAGAGAAGAAGTTAGCAGATCTTAAAGCAGCCAATGACTCCTCTATCCTTGGCAAGGGGTACGCATCCTTGTGTGTGATACGGTTGATTTTCCGGTAATCTACACACATCCTCATGGTGTTGTCTTTTTTTCTGACTAAGACTAGTGGAGCTGCCCAGGGGCTACAGCTATCCCTGATCACCCCAGCCTCCTTCATGTCTCTAAGCATCCCCTTGGCGTGTTGGTAGTGGGCAGGGGGTACGGGTCGATACCTCTCTTTTATAGGAGGATGGTCTCCCGTGGGGATGTGGTGTTCTACCCCCTTGACTCGCCCGAAGTCTAACGGGTGTTTACTGAACACTCTCTCGTACTCTTGAACCACCCGATAGACTCCTTGTTTCTGGTGTGCGGGAGTGGAGTCAGTACCCAGATGTAGTTGCTGACACCAGTCCTCCATGTTTTTCTTAGAGCCGTTACCTTCCTCCGGGTGAGATGGAGGCAAGGGTTCCACAGATTGTATAGAATTTTGGTTAATGGTATATAATTTGGCTAGCGTGGCATACCGGGGCAGGTACACTTCCCTCTCCCCGATATTTATTATGCGAACGGGCACCCTCCCATGGCGTACATCAACCACCCCCCGTGCTGTCAAAATGGTGGGCCTACTGTCCGAGTAAACTGGTTCTACCATTGCCTGGTAATCTCTACCTCTCAGACCAATAGCTGCCCGGCACCAAATCATCATTTCACTTTTTGGGGGCATGGCAATAGGAAAAGGGTCACACATTCTTACGCTACCAATCTCACCGCCGGAGAGTTCCACCTGTTGCCGTCGCATCAGTGCCCGGATCTCTTTCTGGAGCACCCGCTGCTCGCCGGAGCTGGCGTTCTTGGCAACCTGCTGTAAAAGGAAAATCACCTCTGCAAGACAATTTTCAATTACATTAGTTCCTAGAGTTATTTTTGGGTGACTCTCATGTTTGTCAATATCTACAATGATCAGTCCCTGTGCTGCCAGTTCGACTCTACCGATTTTGATGGTCACCTCTTTAAATCCGATCTATGGCACGGGCTGGCCATTGCTGGCGATGATACTCAAGTCGTCGTCAGGGTAGCGGGTAATATCCGAGTCATTCCAGTACTGCTTAAAGAGCACGTACGGGATGGTGGTGACCTGTGACCCGGTGTCCAGTAGGGCACTCATGGGAATGCCATCCAGTACCACAGGCAAGACTGGACGTCCTCCCACATATCTGTCGCGCCAGTTCGATGGGCCTGGTGATCTTTTTCCTGGGGGTTGGCCCTCTACCCCAGGTTGTGCCCGTTTAAAGAACAGTACCTTGCCATATGTCCGGGTTGATTGCAGCGGCGGCAGATGGGTCGTCCGTCCTCGCTGTATCGGTCACTGGGTCTTCCTCTGGCCGGTGGGGTCCTCCTTGGTCGACGCCACGGGATGTCCTCCGGTCCGGATGCCAGCTGGATCTTCCCTGGGGTGGAAGCCTGTAAAGACTGCACAGTTCGGGTTAGCGCAGCAACGCTCTTAGCTAGCTCTTGGACCTGATGGTGTAGGTCTGGAGCCGGGTCATTGTCCAAAGCCTGCGCATCAGCTCCCACAGGCCCTGCCGACAAGGGCGCCGCCTCCTGGTGGTAAGTGATAGCAGGGCGCTTGTGGGTCACAACGCCACCCGGTGCCGGTTCTCGGAGCACCCGGATGGCTCTGTCCTTGAACTGTGCAAAGCCCAGATGGGGATCCTGTAAGGCCATTGCCCGCAACTGGGTTCGGTGGGTATTACAATACAGTCCCTCTATAAACTGTTCGGTCAACAGCCTGTCCTCGTTTCCCACTCCATCAGGGTTGGTCTGCTTAATGGCCCTCAGGGCCTCTTGTAGGTTTAGTGCATAGTCCCTTATACTCTCATGCGCTCGCTGCTTGCACCCGTAGAATCTAAGCTTAATCTCGGCTGAGGTGCGGGTATCAAAGGTGTCCTTCAGCCGGGTTAGTATCCCTGCGACAGTCTTCCTCCCAGGTGGCCAGGATTTTACTTCCCTTTTGGCTGCCCCGGTTAGTTGGGCCACCAGGATGCTCACTTTTTGCTCTTCTGTGAGGGGGTACACCTGGAAGAGGCTATCCAGCTTTTCTCTAAAGTCATGCAGGGTATGTGACTCCCCTGAGTACTGGGGTAGCCAAGCTGCTCCCGGGATATAGGGCATGGTGAAGGGCATAACTGCAGCAGCGGTAGCGCTGGCGGGGGTTGAGGCAGTGAAGCTCTCCTCCGTATCCGACATCTTCCTCCCCCCTAGTGAACCGTGGCCTACCTTGTGATGATCCTCTTCCGTAGGCCGCGGCTCCGCAGTGGATCGTCAGGGTTGAGGACCTTCCGTCGCGCTCCTGTGACGTCGGCGTCTGCTGGGCTCCTTCCAGGACCTTACGCAACGTCCGGACGTGAGGCGGGGCTTCAGTTCTCGCGCGCTTTCGGAGTCCACGCCCCTCTTCTTCCCGCGCGGCGTCCTCAAGATGGCGTCCAATGGTGGGAAAACTCCACGGATGGCGGGAAGAAGGCAGAAGATGGCGCCGGATGGCGGGAAACTTCACCGATGGCGGGAAGAAGGCTGAAGATGGCGCCGGATGGCGGGAATCTTCACCACAGGTAAGTTTGAAAAGTCTCTTTTTCAGGCACGCAGTACCCGGTGGTTGCGGGCACGAAATCCTGCCGACTACGCCAAAGTTGACGCGCCCCTGGGCCTGTGTCGCGCTGCGTTGCGCACGCGGGAGCTTACCCGGAGCCGGATCGCTTGAGGGTTGTAGTCTCGTGGCGGGGACCCGGTCCATGCCCAGGGAGTCAAACTGAGCGGCGATGTATCAGCGGTAGATGTGTACGACTACGCCACCCGTTGAATGCAGCTATGGAGCTGCCGCTGCAGGACAGTCCGCTGAGGCCGGTGGATGGATGGTGCAGCGTAGATGGTATAACCCCCAACGGGAGGGGTATGGCCTCAGGGCAGCAGATGTGGATGATGGGGGTAGCAGGAACCACTCAGAGACGGTGCGGTGTAATTCAGGGTCTTTACTGGTAACAACGATAGACCCTCCTGGAGTACTTGCTAGCGAACGGGGCCTGGTCAGTCCTTGAGCAGATGGGATCTCCCCTGGCCAGGCGGAGTTGTAGGCCTCCCAAACTGACTGTACTCTTCTGGCTACCTTGCTAGAAGCGGATATAAGTAGCCCACGTCCCTGAGTGTACCGTGTGGTGCTCACCCGTATGGCTGGTGACTCGGGGCCTTCTAATGGCTTCCGCTCCACGATGGCGGTGCTGGTCCCACGCGTGTGACCGTGCCTTCGGGTTTCTGGGCCTGAGGACCTGAAATCCCCTGCCGGTCGGCTTCTGCTGCTGGGTCAGAGTTAGTCCCCACAGCCTCGGACGCCGGGTCCGGTAAGAAATCTTCTCAGTCAGGGCGAGCTCTGCAGCTGCCAGCCCCTGGCTTGTAGTAGTATTGCTCCCACTGAGCTTCTGCTGTTTCTTCCTATGCTGCTTCTCTTTCTCTACTCTCCTTGACTGACTAACCCTGCTTCAGCCCCGGGTTTACATAGGGGAAGTTCTTCCCCTCCCAAGACTGGGCAGGAGGTGTGGCATGCACAGGATCCCTGACCAAAGGACCTCCCACCTGCTCTCAGACATAACATTACATTACTGTGGAAACCAGACCCCTGGGGTGCCACATTGACACTCCACAACTGCTCCTTCTCTTCAGAATTCAGAAAGATTTATTTTTTTATTTTTTTATTTCCGCAGCCATGCAGTGACGCTAGGTAGGTGCAGAGCTAAAGGGAAACCCACCTCAGAAGAAAATTCTAGGGTCCTGATCACTAGAGATGAGAGCTTAAAGGGAATCTGTCACTAGGTTTTTGCCATATATTCCGAGAGCAGCATGATGTAGAGACAGAGACCCTGATTCCAGCGATGTGTCACTTTCTGGGCTGCTTGCTGGTGTTTTGATAAAATCTTTGTTTTATCAGTAGGAGGTTGTGACTAGAAGACTAGTAAACCTGCAACCAGGTATCCCTCATTTTTCAGGAGTGGTCCAAATTAAATAAAAAAGCGGTCTATAGGGCGCTAAAAGAATGAACACTAGAAGTGAAAAAAATTTTAGGACTAAAAAATAAATTTAATGAGCCCTTTCCACAAAGCGTTTCGATAGTGAACTATCTTCCTCAGGTGGTACATGGCGCGCTTTTTCTCCCTTTCTCTTTTCTCATTTTTCACAAGGTCTGTATAGCAGCCTTCTGCCTATGCACAGTGTACACAGAAAGCTGCCAATCAGTGGTGCAGCCGGTTATATGGAGCTCAGCATTCAGAGCACTGCTAGATCTGCAGTAGATAAAACTAAAATTTATCAAAACTGCAGCGAAATAAGGGACACATTTCTGGAATCAGGTTTCTGCCCTTACATCATGCAGATGGGATAGCAAAACCTGGTGGCAGATTCCATTTTAGAGCCATCGGATATTACCTTGTGACCTCTCAAAGGGGAACTTGATGTCTAGGATGGTTATTATTTCCAAACCATTACAAAATGTCATGTGTCTCTTGATGCGGGATAACTTGTATGTAATGTGTTGTATGTTAGGTCTATGAACAGTACAAGTCCTTCAGTATAGGGTTACCTGAGAAGCGTACCCAGCATGAAGCAGGACTTGTATTATGTTTTGTCAGGGATGATTAATGTCTGAGTGCTTTATGCTGCGTTCTGCAGTCATCTCTCTGCCATCCTCCGTACACCCATCGCCGTCCTGTTCTCACACTTCTTTATTTGGCTTTTTTCTTGTGGTCGTAATATGGAGCATGTTGTATCCATAAAGCGGTCAGATTTGCCGGACCTCATGCTGTTCTGCCGAATCAGACCTAGATCATTATTGGGGGCTGGGGCACCTCCAATTCAAGATGGTAGACAAATCATGTCTTGTGAGACTGCACGCTCCAGCACCCACAATACTGGAGCATCGGTTAGGTTTACACATATCCACCTGTTGTGTTTTCTTTTGGGACACAGCAGTTTGTAGAATTGTCATCATTAATGTTTTCTTTTTTTTATCTTTCCAGTATTACTGAAATTCAGAAAGATGTGGAGTACAGACTGCCAATCACCTTTAAGAACTTCACCATCAGCATCAATATGTAAGTGACACGGGGTGCTATTGTCTTAGTTGAGAGATTACGTTGCATTTCTTGGGGTTATTAAATGTGAACCTAATGGGAATTAAAGGGATTGTCCTCTACTTTGATATTGATAACATCAGCATTGGGTATCAATATCAAATCGATGGGGTTTTGACAGCCCCCCAGAGAGGGAGCCGCATGCTCCTATTCACTTGTGAAGATGGCCCCCACTCATAGGCGGATTATAATGAGGGCAATCCGGGCGACCGCCCAGGGCCCCGAGCCTGCAGAGGGCCCGCGGCTCCGGGGCGGGGTGTCTAATGCCGGATTGCCCTCATTATATGTGCGGGCCGCCGCGGCACATACCGGTAGCAGTGGCGGGAGGGGGGGCCCGGGAGGAGGGGCCCCGTACCGCTCCCCCAGCAGCAGCCGCCGCTACTTCTTCATCGGCCGGGCCAGCACTGCAGCAGTTAACTTCCCTGTGCTGGCCCGGCCGCGTCACTGCTAGGAGACACGGCCCTGTGCGCGGCCGTGTTTCCTAGCTGTGACGTCACGCAGTGCGCGCCCGACCTGCACTGCTACTTACCACGGGAGAGGAGCAGGAGCCGGGAGGACTGGAGCCGAGCCGGGGGATGGTGAGTGAGTGTGTGTGTGTGTATGTATGTATGTGTGTGTGTGTATGTATGTGTGTATGTGTGTATGTGTGTGTGTGTGTGTGTGTGTGTATGTGTGTGTGTGTGGGCAGATGTCATTGTGTGATGTCTGTTTGTGTGTGTATGTCTGTGTGTGTGTGTGTAGGCAGATGTCATTGTGTGATGTCTGTTTGTGTGATGTCTGTGTGTGTGTGTGGGCAGATGTCATTGTGTGATGTCTGTTTGTGTGTGTGGGGGGGTAGATGTCATTGTGTGATGTCTGTTTGTGTGTGTGTGTGTGGGCAGATGTCATTGTGTGATGTCTGTTTGTGTGATGTCTTTGTGTGTGTGTGTGGGCAGATGTCATTGTGTGATGTCTGTTTGTGTGTGTGTGTGTGTGTGTGTGTGTGGGCAGATGTCATTGTGTGATGTCTGTTTGTGTGTGTGTAGGCAGATGTCATTGTGTGATGTCTGTTTGTATGTGTGGGGGCAGATGTCATTGTGTGATGTCTGTGTGTGTGTGTGTGTGTGTGGGGGCAGATGTCATTGTGTGATGTCTGTTTGTGTGTGTGTGTGGGCAGATGTCATTGTGTGATGTCTGTTTGTGTGTGTGTGTGTGTGTGTGTGTGTGTGTGGGCAGATGTCATTGTGTGATGTCTGTTTGTGTGTGTGTGTGGGCAGATGTCATTGTGTGATGTCTGTTTGTGTGTGTGTGTGGGCAGATGTCATTGTGTGATGTCTGTTTGTGTGTGTGGGGGGGGCAGATGTCATTGTGTGATGTCTGTGTGTGTGGGGGCAGATGTCATTGTGTGATGTCTGTTTGTGTGATGTGTGTGTGTGTGTGGGCAGATGTCATTGTGTGATGTCTGTTTGTATGTGTGTGTCGGGGGTAGATGTCATTGTGTGATGTCTGTTTGTGTGTGTGTGTGTGTGTGGGCAGATGTCATTGTGTGATGTCTGTTTGTGTGTGTGTGGGGGGGGGCAGATGTCATTGTGTGATGTCTGTGTGTGTGTGTGGGGGCAGATGTCATTGTGTGATGTCTGTTTGTGTGTGTGTATGTTTTTGTGTGTGTGTGTGTATGGGCAGATGTCATTGTATGATGTCTGTTTGTATGTGTGTGTGTGTGTGTGTGTGTGGGCAGATGTCATTGTGTGATGTCTGTTTGTGTGTGTGTGGGCAGATGTCATTGTGTGATGTCTGTTTGTGTGTGTGTGTTTGTGTGTGGGCAGATGTCATTGTGTGATGTCTGTTTGTGTGTGTGTGTGGGCAGATGTCATTGTGTGATGTCTGTTTGTGTGTGTGTGTGGGCAGATGTCATTGTGTGATGTGTGTGTGTGTGTGTGTGGGCAGATGTCATTGTGTGATGTCTGTTTGTATGTGTGTGTGTGTGTGTGTGTGGGCAGATGTCATTGTGTGATGTCTGTTTGTGTGTGTGTGTGGGCAGATGTCATTGTGTGATGTCTGTTTGTGTGTGTGTGTGGGCAGATGTCATTGTGTGATGTCTGTTTGTGTGTGTGTGGGGGGGGGCAGATGTCATTGTGTGATGTCTGTGTGTGTGTGGGGGCAGATGTCATTGTGTGATGTCTGTTTGTGTGATGTGTGTGTGTGTGGGCAGATGTCATTGTGTGATGTCTGTTTGTGTGTGTGTATGTCTGTGTGTGTGTGTGTGTGTGTGTGTGGGGGCAGATGTCATTGTATGATGTCTGTTTGTATGTGTGTGTGTGTGTGTGTGTGGGCAGATGTCATTGTGTGATGTCTGTTTGTATGTGTGTGTGTGTGTGTGTGTGGGCAGATGTCATTGTGTGATGTCTGTTTGTGTGTGTGTGTGTGGGCAGATGTCATTGTGTGATGTCTGTTTGTGTGTGTAGGCAGATGTCATTGTGTGATGTCTGTGTGTGTGTGTGTGTGTGTGTAGGCAGATGTCATTGTGTGATGTCTGTTTGTGTGTGTATGTGTGTGTGTATGTGTGTGTGTGTGTAGGCAGATGTCATTGTGTGATGTCTGTTTGTGTGTGTGTGGGCAGATGTCATTGTGTGATGTCTGTTTGTATGTGTGTGTGGGCAGATATCATTGTGTCATGTCTGTTTATATGTATTTTTGTGTTTCAAATGTGTTTATGCGTGTATGTATATGTCTGTATATGTTTGTGTGTGTGACTGCGTGCGGCCTACTGCTGAGTATAGTTGGCGCCGTGCGGCCTCCTGCTGTATCTGGGGGGGCGCCGTGCGGCCCCCCGCTGTGTACAGATGGCTACATGCGGCCCCCCGCTGTGTATAGATGGCTACGTGCGGCCCCCCGCTATGTATAGATGGCGCCGTGCGGCCCCCCGCCGTGTATTGATGGCGCAGTGCGGCCCCCTGCTGTGTAGAGATGGCGCCGTGCGGCTCCCCGCTGTGTATAGATGGCGCCGAGCGGCCTCCCGCTGAGTATAGATGGCGCTGTGCGGCCACCTGCTGTCTCTGGGGGGGGCGCCGTGCGGCCTCCCGCTGTGTATAGATGGCTACTTGCGGCCTCCCGCTGAGTATAGATGGCGCTGTGCGGCCTCCTGCTGTCTCTGGGGGGGGCGCCGCGAGGCCTCCTGCTGTGTATAGATGGCTACGTGCGGCCTCCCGCTGAGTATAGATGGCGCTGTGCGGCCTCCTGCAGTCTCTGGGGGGGGGGCGCCGTGCGCCCCCCGCTGTGTATAGATGGCTACATGCGGTCTCCCGCTGAGTATAGATGTCGCCGTGCGGCCTCCTGCTGTGTATAGATGGCTACGTGCGGTCTCCCGCTGAGTATAGATGGAGCTGTGCGGCCTCCTGCTGTCTCTGGGGGGAGCGCCGTGCGGCATCTATACTCAGCAGGAGGCCGCACGTAGCCATCTATACACGTATACTCAGCAGGAGGCCGCACGTAGCCATCTATACGGCGCCATCTATACACAGCGGGAGGCCGCACGGCGCCATCTATACACAGCGGGAGGCCGCACGGCGCCATCTATACACAGCGGGAGGCCGCACGGCGCCATCTATACACAGCGGGAGTCTCAGTGCTTTGCAAGAGCAGTCAATAAATTCTGCTTGACTAATTCTGAGCACCATAAAGTCTGGTTCGCTTCTAACCTGCTGTCTTCATTTTCAGCTTGCTGAATTCTAACTCATTTACTGTCATTCGAGACGATGCCTTTGCTGGTCTCTTTCACCTTGAATACCTGTAAGTGCTCCACTTAATGTCATATTTTTGATTCTGCTCTTCTTCATCTTTTGGCATGTGCAATTGTATGAGCAAGTATTCATATGAATTTATGACCTACTTAAACCTTCGAGGACCTTACATTTTATTCAATCAAATTTTTTTCCAGTTTAAAACTATGGGACATATATGTGCCTTGGTCCTCAAAGGGTTTTTAAAGGGGCTGCAAACATAAATATGAAAAAAATAATTCAATTAGTGCTTTTTGTGTTCATTTAATTTTTATTTGAAGTCCATTTTTTTTTATTTACATTGGAATTAAGCCCTACTCCATGGAATGAAGCCCTACCTACATGACATCTGAGAGCTACATGGATCCCGCTTGTGAGGTTCCTGTCCGTCACTACTATTCAGTTTTAGGGTCCACTCACTAAGCCATATATTCTCTCATGCAAGAGAATAGGGCCAATTATGCTAATGACACTGGGCTCAAACTCTGTCAGAGCTTCAACTGAGTGTGATCCGATTCTCTCGCAGCACAGATATGGAGAAGATGGAGAACTTAATTTCTCCATCTTCTCCATAGTCTCTGTGAGTGTTCATCGGACTGCACTTGGATGACATCCGAGTGCAGTCTAATGTTTTACGTGCACCCATAGACTTGTATGGGTGCACATGGTCCGAATATCGAATGAGATTATTTTCTCATGCCAATAATCGCACTGTCCCATAGTATAACATAGGGCCGAGTCCTATCCGATAAAACATCACATAGCATTCGGCCGTGTTATACGACAGTGTGAGCGAGCCCTTAGAGTCAAGGAATATTTACATGCAGATGATGATATTACTCTCCAAGTGTATATTTTTTTAGGCGACTTCATAGTAAATGCTTTGCATTTTTGACATGTGATCAACTAAAGAACAAGAAAGATTTAGGACCTCCCCTATAGAGAAAGGGAAAATAGTTTGGAGGACTTGCATGTCCTTTTTTATTTATTATGAGAAAATCATAAAAGATCCCGTTTTTTAACCATGCTGTGACTTTCTGCTGAGGGAGAGGGAGAGAGCTGCCCTATTCAGAGTCTGTAATAAGACCTGCTGACAAAAGTGTTGAAGATACAGTCTAATGTGAATTAACAATGAAAAAAAGTTAATTTCACAAATGGCTTGTATTTTTTTTAATACAAACTTTTTTGTCTTTACAGCTCCTTTAAAGGGAATCTGTCATCAGGTTTTTGCCACCTAATCTGAGAGCAGCATAATGTAGGGTTAGAGGCACTGATTCCAGTAATGTGTCACTTACTGGGCTGCTTAGTGTTGTTTTGATAAAATCATTGATTTGTCAGAAGGTAATTATCACTAGATGACTAGTAAGTTCTGTAGGACCCCACCCCCATCACTGATCAGTAGATTTCTGTGTACACTGAGCATGGGCAGAAAGCTGCCAATCAGTGGTGTGGGCGGGGCTATACAGAGCGCAGCATTCAGAGAGCTGCTAGATCTGCAGCAGATAAAACGGTGATTTTCTCAAAATGACAACAAGCAGCTGAAAAAGTGACACATCGCTGGAATCAGGGTATCTGCCCAAATATTGTGCTGCTCTCAGATGAGGCAGCACAATTAATATTATGCCAAATTAATTTCCCGTGAACTATCACATGATCTATCACAGGGGATCATGTGACATGTCACGTGATAAATCAGGTGTGGGGGGGGGCGCGCCTTCTAAACTGCCCGGGGCCCTTACTACTCTTAATCCACCCCTGCCCCCACTGATTCCATATTAATGACCTATCCAATGGGTAAGTGATCAATATCAAGGTAGTGGGCAACCCCTTAAAGAAAGCAGACCATATTAGGTACTTCTAGAATATCTTTGTCCCATGCTGTTGATAGACCCCACCGCGTGTAATCGGTACCCTACAATGACTTGTCATCCATAGTCATGTCTTGTAGCACTGGAGCCATTAAATGATGTTGCTTGGCGGCTCATGACGTCACTTTAGATGATGTGTATTAATGCAAGTTGTTTAATTGCTACTAATAAGAAATCACTTTAAATCAATATGGAGGCTTATAGGGTCCTCTCAGCTTCCTTTTACATATGGAAGTAGTCGTAGAACAGTATCGTCGATTGTCCCTCCCCAGAAAAATTATCCTTTTTTTTTTTTGCAGAGCTCCGATGTGCCAGTCAAAAGGAAATGGAGTGTCTGCAGATTGGTGTGGGAGTGCAGAGGGGCGTGTCCGTGCACTTGAAAGGAGCTGTCTAAGTGCAGTGATACGCCCCAGTGCACTTCCAGACGGATTTGCATATGTTTTCCACACTAGATTTGTCATGATGGACTCATCAGATCTCTTATAACACCATTACGATCATATGTCAAGGTGCTGACGTCCCTTTATGCCTTACGCTACGTGCCACCTAAATGGATTTTCCATTGAGATGAGATGAGGCTGTTGGGTATTTTCCCCGGACCTGTCACGTTTCTGTAGGCTGCAGTCATGTATCCCGCGTCTTGCTCTAATACTTTGTTTTTATTGCAGTTTACTTCCGCCACAATTTCCTCAAGACAAACCTCTCATCACAGTCTTTCCACCGATAAGACATCACCTGGTGGACAAGCAAGGCCCCAATGTCACCTGTCCTTTACTACATAATGTAAGGAGACTTGGGAGATTTTGAGCGCTGGACTTAGGAATGTTGTAATTTAACCTTTCAATGACTGAGGTGTTTTTGTTTTTATAAAGTGGATCTGTGTGGTCTCCTGACACGTCTGTTTTAGTAATCTTATAAACCCTATAAAATCACAAATGTGCAGAATTTGTGTTTCAGACCACTGTGCAGTGCCTTTGAAGGCTATGTTCACACATCGCGTTTTTTTCAGCGTTTTTTTAATGCAAATTTTCAGCTGTGTTTTACAGTACAAGCAAAGTCTATGAGATTTCAGAAATCTCATGCTCACACCCTGGTTTTTGTATGATCAGTATTTTGTGATTTGCATTGTTTTTTGCTGAATAGAGCACGTCACTTCTTTCAGTGTATTTCACCCATTGAAAGTAATGTGTAGTGAAAAAACGCCTAGTGTGAACATAGCCTTACATCTAATTGACAATGGGGTGTTACCTTACTCCTTGTCCATGTCTAATCAGTTTGGACAGTAGGCATAATCACTACGACCAGGGGCCTGGCAGTGGCCAGTTGTCAATGTATCCACACATTTCCAGAAGATTGGCACAACGCAGAGGACCTGGGAAGAAGAGATGCCACGGTATTGTTACTTCATAGGGAATACACCTCTTTATTTTGGTAGATGAGGTCTTTGTCAAACACATCTTCAGCAGAGGAGAACGAAATGAAAGGATTAATGTATGTGTTAATGACCCAGTTCTGCGTGTGCTCTACGTAAAATGTGGCTGCAGATGGCTGTGCTGCATCGACACGTGAGGTTTGGGAGCCACCTTACATCTAATGGGTGGGGGTCTTACATTGAGGTCCCCACTTCAGACATTTCTGATATTTCCAGTGAATTTTCCAAGGAAGTTTCAGATAAAAATACCATAAGAAAATGTGGTCAACCTTGTTTTAGTTTTTTTTTTTAATATATAAGATTTTTAGTTATAGTCTTTGTTATGTTCACATAGAAGACCGGTGGGTTTTTTCTTTTTTAGGAACAAAGTATATACAGTGGGGAAAGTAAGTATTGGATACACTGACGATTTTGCAAGTTTTCCCACCTACAAAGAATGGAGAGGGCTGTAATTTTTATCGTAGGTACACTTCACCTGTGAGAGACAGAATCTAAAAATAAAAAACAGAAAATAACATTTTATAATTTTTACATACTTATTTCATGCAATTATGCAAATTAATTATTTGATACAATAGAAAAACAGATCTTAATATTTGGTACGGAAACCTTTGTTTGCAATTACAGAGGTCAGACGTTTCCTGTAGTTCTTGACCAAGTTTGCAGACACTGCAGCAGGAATTTTGGACCACTCCTCCATACAGATCTTCTCCAGATCTTTCAAGTTTCGGGACTGTTGCTGGGTGCAGTTGTCCTGTCCCCTTTGCAGAAAAGCACCCCCAAAGTATAAGGTTTCCCCAGCATGCTTCTCAGTTGGGACGGTGTTCTTGGGGTTGTACTCATCCTTCTTCTTTCTCCAAACACGTCAAGTGGAGTTGATACCAAAAAGTCCTATTTTGGTCTCATCTGACCACATGACCCTCTCCCATGCCTCCTCTGGATCACCCAGATGGTCAATGGCGAACTTCAAACGGGCCTGGACATGTGCTGGCGTGAGCAGGGGACCTTGCGTGCCCTGCAGGAGTTTAATCCATGACGGCATAGTGTGTTACTAATGGTAATGTTTGAGACTGTAGTCTCGGCTCTCTTCAGGTCATTGACCAGGTCCTCCTGTGTAGTTCTGGGCTGATTCCTGACCTTTCTCAGAATCATCCTTATCCCACGGGTCGAGATCTTGCATGGAGCCCCAGACCGAGGAAGATTGACAGTCATCTTGTGTTTCTTCCGTTTTCTAATAATTGTGCCAACAGTTGTTGCTTTCTCACCAAGCTGCTTGCATATTGTCCTGTAGCCAATCCCAGCCTGGAGCAGGTCTACAATTTTGTCCCTGGTGTCCTTAGATAGCTCTTTGGTCTTAACCATGGTGGATAGGTTGGAGTGTGATTGATTGAGTGTGTGGACAGGTGTCTTTTATACAGGTAACGAGTTCAAACAGGTACAATAAATACAGGTGAGGAGTGCAGAGTAGGAGGGCTTCTGAAAGAAAAACTAACAGGTCTGTGAGAGCGAGATTTCTTGCTGGTTGGTAGGTGATCAAATACTTATTTCATGCAATGAAATGCGATTTAATTATTTAAAAATCATACAATGTGATTTTTTTTTTGGATTTTATTTTTAGATTCTGTCTCTCACAGTTGAAGTGTACCTATGATAAAAATGACAGACCTCTCCATTCTTTGTAGGTGGGAAAGCTTGCAAAATCGGCAGTGTATCAAATACTTATTTTCCCTACTGCGGGCGTGTATGTATATATATATGTGTGTGTGTGTGTGTGTGTGTGTGTGTGTGTGTGTGTGTGTGTATGTACAGTACAGACCAAAAGTTTGGACACACCTCATTTAAAGATTTTTTATGTATTTTCATGACTATGAATTAACACATGTGGAAATATATACTTAACAAAAAAGTGTGAAACAACTGAAAATATGTCTTATATTCTAGGTTCTTCAAAGTAGCCACCTTTTGCTTTGATGACTGCTTTGCACACTCTTGGCATTCTCTTGATGCGCTTCAAGTGGTAGTCACCGGAAATGGTCTTCCAACAATCTTGAAGGAGTTCCCGGAGATGCTTAGCACTTGTAGGCCCTTTTGCCTTCACTCGGCGGTCCAGCTCACCCCAAACCATCTCGATTGGGTTCAGGTCTGGTGACTGTGGAGGCCAGGTCATCTGGCGTAGCACCCCATCACTCGCCTTCTTGGTCAAATAGCCCTTACACAGCCTGGAGGTGTGTTTGGGGTCATTGTTCTTTTGAAAAATAAATGATGGTCCAACTAAACGCAAACCGGATGTAATAGCATGCCGCTGCCAGATGCTGTGGTAGCCATGCTGGTTCAGTATGCCTTCAATTTTGAATAAATCTCCAACAGTGTCACCAGCAAAGCACCCCCACACCATCACTCCTCCTCCTCCATGCTTCACTGTGTGAACCAGGCATGTAGAGTCCATCCGTTCACCTTTTATGCATCGCACAAAGACACGGTGGTTGGAACCAAAGATCTCAAATTTGGACTCATCAGACCAAAGCACAGATTTCCACTGGTCTAATGTCCATTCCTTGTGTTCTTTAGCCCAAACAAGTCTCTTCTGCTTGTTGCCTGTCCTTAGCAGTGGTTTCCTAGCAGCTATTTTACCATGAAGGCCTGCTGCACAAAGTCTCCTCTTAACAGTTGTTGAAGAGATGTTTCTGCTGCTAGAACTCTGTGTGGCATTGACCTGGTCTCTAATCTGAGCTGCTGTTAACCTGCGATTTCTGAGGCTGGTGACTCGGATAAACTTATCCTCAGAAGCAGAGGTGACTCTTGGTCTTCCTTTCCTGGGGCAGTCCTCATGTGAGACAGTTTCTTTGTAGCGCTTGATGGTTTTTGCAACTGCACTTGGGGACGCTTTCAAAGTTTTCACAATTTTTCGGACTGAGTGACCTTCATTTCTTAAAGTAATGATGGCCACTCGTTTTTCTTTACTTAGAATTTGTATGATGGCAAGAAAAAAGCATCTAACAGTCTATTCAGTAGGACTATCAGCTGTGTATCCACCAGACTTCTGCACAACACAAGTGATGGTCCCAACCCCATTTATAAGGCAAGAAATCCCACTTATTAAACCTGACTGGGCACACCTGTGAAGTGAAAACCATTTCCGGTGACTACCTCTTGAAGCTCATCAAGAGAATGCCAAGAGTGTGCAAAGCAGCCATCAAAGCAAAAGGTGGCTACTTTGAAGAACCTAGAATATAAGACATATTTTCAGTTGTTTCACACGTTTTTGTTAAGTATATAATTCCACATGTGTTAATTCATAGTTTTGATGCCTTCAGTGTGAATGTACAATTTTCTTAGTCATGAAAATACAGATAAATCTTTAAATGAGAAGGTGTGTCCACCTTTTGGTCTGTACTGTATATATACACTGCTCAAAAAAATAAAGGGAACACTTAAACAACAGAATATAACTCCAAGTAAATCAAACTGTCCACTTAGGAAATGACACTGATTGACAATCAATTTCACATGCTGTTGTGCAAATGGAATAGACAATAGATGGAAATTATTGGCAATTATCAAGACACCCTCAAAGGATTGATTCTGCAGGTGGGGACCACAGACCACATCTCAGTACCAATGCTTTCTGGCAGATGTTTTGGTCACTTTTGAATGTTGGTTATGCTTTCACACTCGTGGTAGCATGAGACGGACTCTACAACCCACAGAAGTTGCTCAGGTAGTGCAGCTCATCCAGGATGGCACATCAGTGCGAGCTGTGGCAAGAAGGTTTGCTGTGTCTGTCAGCGTAGTGTCCAGAGGCTGGAGGTGCTACCAGGAGACAGGCCAGTACACCAGGAGACAAGGAGGGGGCCGTAGGAGGGCAACAACCCAGCAGCAGTACCGCTACCTCCGCCTTTGTGCAAGGAGGAACAGGGGGAGCACTGACAGAGCCCTGCAAAATGACCTCCAGCAGGCCACAAATGTTCATGTGTCTGCACAAACGGTTAGAAACCGACTCCATGAGGGTGGTATGAAGGCCCGACGTCCACAGATGGGGGTTGTGATCACATCCCAACATTGTGCAGGACGCTTGGCATTTGCCACAGAACACCAGGATTGGCAAAGTCGCCACTGGCGCCCTGTGCTCTTCACAGATGAAAGCAGGTTCACACTGAGCACATGTGACAGACATGACAGAGTCTGGAGACGCCGCGGAGAGCGATCTGCTGCCTGCAACATCCTTCAGCATGACCGGTTTGGCAGTGGGTCAGTAATGGTGTGGAGTGGCATTTCTTTGGAGGGCCGCACAGCCCTCCATGTGCTCGCCAGACGTAGCCTGACTGCCATTAGGTACCGAGATGAGATCCTCAGACCCCTTGTGAGACCATATGCTGGTGCGGTTGGCCCTGGGTTCCTCCTAATGCAGGACAATGCCAGACCTCATGTGGCTGGAGTGTGTCAGCAGTTCCTGCAAGATGAAGGCATTGAGCTATGGACTGTCCCACCCGTTCCCCAGACCTGAATCCGATTGAGCACATCTGGGACATCATGTCTCGCTCCATCCACCAACGTCACGTTGCACCATAGACTTTCCAGAAGTTGGCGGATGATTTAGTCCAGGTCTGGGAGGAGATCCCACAGGAGACCACCTCATCAGGAGCATGCCCAGGTGTTGTAGGGAGGTCATACAGGCACGTGGAGGCCGCACACAATACTGAACCTCATTTTGACTTGTTTTAAGGACATTACATCAAAGTTGGATCAGCCTGTAGTGTGTTTTTCCACTTTAATTTTGGGGGTGGCTCCAAATCCAGGCCTCCATTAGTTAATAAATTTGATTTCCATTGATGATTTTTATGTGATTTTGTTGTCAGCACTTTCAGCTTTGTACAGAACAAAGTATTCAATGAGAATATTTCATTCATTCAGATCTAGGATGTGTTATTTGAGTGTTCCCTTTATTTTTTTGAGCAGTGTATGTATATGTGTGTGTATATATATAATTTTTTTTAATTTTTTTCAATACATATTTCACTTTGGAGCTGACATAAGTCATGGACATGGGCTCTGTATCATGATATGTCTCCAATTTAGCAAATCTAGATCATGAAAGTAACTCTGTGACCTGCCATGTTGTCACCCTGAGTAATATGCTATAGGTATCATTACTGAGTCATATAGTGATGAAGTGATTGACAGTTGCTTCTGCTTTCTATCGAGCGTCTCTCCTGCTCTCTCTCTCGAGCGTCTCTCCTGCTCTCTCTCTCGAGCATCTCTCCTGCTCTCTCTCGAGCGTCTCTCCTGCTCTCTCTCTCTAGCTTCTCTCCTGCTCTTTCTCTCGAGCGTCTCTCCTGCTCTCTCTCTCGAGCGTCTCTCCTGCTCTCTCTCTCGAGCGTCTCTCCTGCTCTCTCTCTCGAGCGTCTCTCCTGCTCTCTCTCTCTCGAGCGTCTCTCCTGCTCTCTCTCGAGTGTCTCTCCTGCTCTCTCTCTCGAGCGTCTCTCCTGCTCTCTCTCTCGAGCGTCTCTCCTGCTCTCTCTCGAGCGTCTCTCCTGCTCTCTCTCTCGAGCTTCTCTCCTGCTCTCTCTCTCGAGCTTCTCTCCTGCTCTTTCTCTCAAGCGTCTCTCTCTCTCTTGCATCTCTCCTGCTCTCTCTCTCTCGAGCGTCTCTCCTGCTCTCTCTCTCGAGCGTCTCTCCTGCTCTCTCTCGAGCGTCTCTCCTGCTCTCTCTCGAGAGTCTCTCCTGCTCTCTCTCTCGAGCTTCTCTCCTGCTCAATCTCTCGAGCGTCTCTCTCTCTCTCGAGCGTCTCTCCTGCTCTCTCTCTCTTGAGCGTCTCTCCTGCTCTCTCTCTCTCGAGCGTCTCTCTCTCTCTAGCGTCTCTCCTGCTCTCTCTCTCTCGAGCATCTCTCCTGCTCTCTCTCTCTCGAGCGTCTCTCCTGCTCTCTCTCTCGAGCGTCTCTCCTGCTCTCTCTCTCTCTCGAGCGTCTCTCCTGCTCTCTCTCTCGAGCGTCTCTCCTGCTCTCTCTCTCTCTCGAGCGCCTCTCCTGCTCTCTCTCTCGAGCGTCTCTCCTGCTCTCTCTCTCGAGCGTCTCTCCTGCTCTCTCTCTCGAACGTTTCTCCTGCTCTCTCTCTCGAGCGTCTCTCCTGCTCTCTCTCTCTCGAGCGTCTCTCCTGCTCTCTCTCTCTCGAGCGTCTCTCCTGCTCTCTCTCTCGAGCGTCTCTCCTGCGCTCTCTCTCTCAAGCGTCTCTCCTGCTCTCTCTCTCTCGAGCTTCTCTCCTGCTCTCTCTCTCTCGAGCGTCTCTCCTGCTCTCTCTCTCGAGCGTCTCTCCTGCTCTCTCTCGAGCGTCTCTCCTGCTCTCTCTTGAGCGTCTCTCCTGCTCTCTCTCTCTCGAGCGTCTTTCTAGCGTCTCTCCTGCTCTCTCTCTCTCGAGCGTCTCTCCTGCTCTCTCTTGAGCGTCTCTCCTGCTCTCTCTCTCTCGAGCGTCTCTCCTGCTCTCTCTCTCGAGCGTCTCTCCTGCTCTCTCTCTCTAGCGTCCCTCCTGCTCTCTCTCGAGCGTCTCTCCTGCTCTCTCTCTCGAGCGTCTCTCCTGCTCTCTCTCTCGAGCGTCTCTCCTGCTCTCTCTCTCTCTCTCGAGCGTCTCTCCTGCTCTCTCTCTCTCGAGCGTCTTTCTAGCGTCTCTCCTGCTCTCTCTCTCGAGCGTCTCTCCTGCTCTCTCTCTCTCGAGCGTCTCTCCTGCTCTCTCTCGAGTGTCTCTCCTGCTCTCTCTCTCGAGCGTCTCTCCTGCTCTCTCTCTCGAGCGTCTCTCCTGCTCTCTCTCGAGCGTCTCTCCTGCTCTCTCTCTCGAGCTTCTCTCCTGCTCTCTCTCTCGAGCTTCTCTCCTGCTCTTTCTCTCAAGCGTCTCTCTCTCTCTTGCATCTCTCCTGCTCTCTCTCTCTCGAGCGTCTCTCCTGCTCTCTCTCTCGAGCGTCTCTCCTGCTCTCTCTCGAGCGTCTCTCCTGCTCTCTCTCGAGCGTCTCTCCTGCTCTCTCTCTCGAGCTTCTCTCCTGCTCAATCTCTCGAGCGTCTCTCTCTCTCTCGAGCGTCTCTCCTGCTCTCTCTCTCTTGAGCGTCTCTCCTGCTCTCTCTCTCTCGAGCGTCTCTCTCTCTCTAGCGTCTCTCCTGCTCTCTCTCTCTCGAGCATCTCTCCTGCTCTCTCTCTCTCGAGCGTCTCTCCTGCTCTCTCTCTCGAGCGTCTCTCCTGCTCTCTCTCTCTCTCGAGCGTCTCTCCTGCTCTCTCTCTCTCTCGAGCGACTCTCCTGCTCTCTCTCTCGAGCGTCTCTCCTGCTCTCTCTCTCGAGCGTCTCTCCTGCTCTCTCTCTCGAACGTTTCTCCTGCTCTCTCTCTCGAGCGTCTCTCCTGCTCTCTCTCTCTCTCGAGCGTCTCTCCTGCTCTCTCTCTCTCGAGCGTCTCTCCTGCTCTCTCTCTCGAGCGTCTCTCCTGCTCTCTCTCTCGAGCGTCTCTCCTGCGCTCTCTCTCTCAAGCGTCTCTCCTGCTCTCTCTCTCTCGAGCGTCTCTCCTGCTCTCTCTCTCTCGAGCGTCTCTCCTGCTCTCTCTCTCGAGCGTCTCTCCTGCTCTCTCTCGAGCGTCTCTCCTGCTCTCTCTCTCGAGCGTCTCTCCTGCTCTCTCTCTCTCGAGCGTCTTTCTAGCGTCTCTCCTGCTCTCTCTCTCTCGAGCGTCTCTCCTGCTCTCTCTCGAGCGTCTCTCCTGCTCTCTCTCTCTCGAGCGTCTCTCCTGCTCTCTCTCTCTCGAGCGTCTCTCCTGCTCTCTCTCTCTAGCGTCCCTCCTGCTCTCTCTCGAGCGTCTCTCCTGCTCTCTCTCTCGAGCGTCTCTCCTGATCTTGAGCGTCTCTCCTGCTCTCTCTCTCTCTCTCGAGCGTCTCTCCTGCTCTCTCTCTCGAGCGTCTTTCTAGCGTCTCTCCTGCTCTCTCTCTCGAGCGTCTCTCCTGCTCTCTCTCTCGAGCGTCTCTCCTGCTCTCTCTCTCGAGCGTCTCTCCTGCTCTCTCTCTTGAGCGTCTCTCCTGCTCTCTCTCTCGAGCGTCTCTCCTGATCTCGAGCATCTCTCCTGCTCTCTCTCTCGAGCGTCTTTCTAGCGTCTCTCCTGCTCTCTCTCTCTCTCGAGCGTCTTTCTAGCGTCTCTCCTGCTCTCTCCAGCCCTTGTCTGCTTGATCGCTGATACTGCCATACTTTGTAGTCTGTATACACTGTGTTCCAAATTATTATGCAAATATTATTTTCTCAGATTTTCCCAAATTACCTATATGAATTGCAGTCATTGTAATTTTCCAGTCAAATAACTATTAGAGTACAATTGAAAGGTTTTTGTACAAACTGCCTATGATAACAGTATATTTAAAAAAATAAAACACTCAAACTGCACTCAAAATGCATGTTCCAAATTATTATGCACAGCAGAGTTTTCAACCTTTTAATTTTAATAAAGAACAAAAAAATGGTCTTTTTTGAAATTATAAGCATTAGCAGGTTATTACACACTGAAATCAAACAGTTTTCAACTCAAAACTTTATTCTAGGTGATGTTACATTTGCACATAGGACCGCTTGTTCGAAAGGAGCTTCTGAACTCTCTCGTCCATTGAATTTGTCAGGTTTTGGATGGTTTCTGCTTCAATTGTTTTGCATGAGGACAGAATACCCTCCCAGAGCTGTTGCTTAGATGTGAACTGCCTCCCGCCATCATAGACACTCCTTTTGATGATGCTCCAGAGGTTCTCAATGGGGTTGAGGTCAGGGGAGCATGGGGGCCACACCATAAGTTTGTCCCCTTTTATGCCCATAGCAGCCAGAGATGCAGATGTGTTATGTGCAGCATGAGACGGGGCATTATCATGCATGAAAATGATCTTGCTGCGGAATGCACGGTTCTTCTTCTTGAACCATGGAAGCAAGTGCTGTTTGAGAAACTCAACATACATTATGGAGTTCATCTTTACCCCTTCAGGGATCCTAAAAGGGCCGACAATCTCTCTCCCCATGATTCCAGCCCAAAACATTACTCCACCTCCTCCTTGTTGGCGCTGTAGCCGTGTTTGCATGGGGTGTCCATCAACCAGCCATCCTCCACTCCATCCATCTGGACCATCAAGATCATTTCATGCATGATAATGCACCGTCTCATGATGCACATAACACAACTGCATCTATGGCTGCTATGGGCATAAAAGGGGACAAACTTATGGTGTGGCCCCCATGCTCCCCTGACCTCAACCCCATTCAGAACCTCTGGAGCATCATCAAAAGGAGTGTCTATGATGGCGGGAGGCAGTTCACATCTAAGCAACAGCTCTGGGAGGGTATTCTGTCCTCATGCACAACAATTAAAGCAGAAACCATCCAAAACCTGACAAATTCAATGGACGAGAGAGTTCAGAAGCTCCTTTCGAACAAGGGGTCCTATGTGCAAATGTAACATCACCTAGAATAAAGTTTTGAGTTGAAAACTGTTTGATTTCAGTTTGTAATAACCTGCTAATGCTTAGAATTTCAAAAATGACCATTTTTTTGTTCTTTATTAAAATGAAAAGGTTGAAAACTCTGCTGTGCATAATAATTTGGAACATGCATTTTGAGTGCAGTTTGAGTTTTTTATTTTTTAAAAAATATACTGTTATCATAGGCAGTTTGTACAAAAACCGTTCAATTGTACTCTAATAGTTATTGACTGGAAAATTACAATGACTGCAATTCATATAGGTAATTTGGGAAAATCTGAGAAAATATTATTTGCATAATAATTTGGAACACAGTGTATATGTACAATTTTAATATGATCAATAGAAATATGTAAATATATTATATATATACACACACTGCTCAAAAAATAAAGGGAACACTTAAACATCACAACTCCAAGTCAATAACACTTCTGTGAAATCTACCTGTCCAGTTATGAAGCAACACGGATTGTGAATCAATTTCTCCTGCTGTTGTGCAAATGGAGCAGACAACTGGTAGAAATGATAGGCAATTAGCCAGATACCCCCTATAAAGGAGTGGTTCTGCAGGTGGTGACCACAGACCATTTCTCTGTTCTCATTCTTTTTGGCTGATGTTTTGGTCACTTTTTCATTTTGCCATTGCTCTCACCCCTAGAGGTACATTAGCATTAGGCAGTGTCTACAGTACAACCCACAGAAGTTGCTCAGGTAGTGCCGTTCATCCAGGATGGCACATCAGTGCGAGCTGTGGCAAGAAGTGTAGCTGTGTCTGTCAGCACAGTGTCCAGAGCATGGAGCAGATACCAGGAGATGTGCAGGGAGCCATAGGAGGGCAACAACCCAGCAACAGGACCGTTACCTCCTCCTTTGTGCAAGGAGGAACAGGAGGAGCACTGCCAGAGCCCTGCAAAATGACCTCCAGCTGGCCACAAATGTGCATGTGTCTGCACAAACGGTTAGAAACCGACTCCATGAGGGTGGTATGAGGGCCCGATGTCCACAGATGGGGGTTGTGCTCACAGCCCAACACCGAGCAGGACGCTTGACATTTGCCACAGAACACCAGGATTGGCAAAGTCGCCACTGGTGCCCTCTGCTCTTCACAGATGAAAGCTCAGTATTGTGTGTGGCCTCCACGTGCCTGTATGACCTCCCTACAACGCCTGGGCATGCTCCTGATGAGGTTGCGGATGGTCTCCTGTGGGATCTCCTCCCAGACCTAGACTAAAGCATCAGCCAACTCCTGAACAGTCAGTGGTGCAACGCGACGTTGGTGGATGTGACTCGCCCCCTGGGCCGTGGGGTACTCGGATCCGGGCAGTAGGGGAACGATGGGAGTAGTAGTGGCAACCCGGTTTCGTGGCTCAGGGTGGTCAGGCCAGTGGTAGTCCGTTATGTGCTGATGTTTATGTCCGACTACGCCACCCGTGGATTTGCGGTTATTAGGAACCGCCGCTGCATGCCGACCGCTGGGGCTGATGAGGTGTGCAGCTAGGGTAGTGTGACTCCCCACGGGAAGAGTGCGGCCCCAGGGCAGTATAGTGGATGGTGGGAGTGATGGTGGTGAGAGTCCCAGTGCTGATAGTGCTGGAGAAGCAAGGAGCACACAGACAACAGGTTGCAGTCCAGGGTCTTTACTAGAACAGGTAAATTGACCCATAAACAGTCCCGGCTAGGAGGGGGACCTGGATGTCTGAGAGCAACGGGGAAATTGGCCCTGGTCAGGGTGAGGGTGTAGGCCTACCGTGCTTTCTGCGCTCCTTCTGGCTATCTCCTCCTGATAGGGTAACAGCCCACGTTTCCAAGCTTTCCATGTATTCTCGCCTGTATGGCCTGTGACGTGGGTTCCTTTCTGCTCCCAGCCTTGTACGGCTTTACTGGTACCTTCTGTTGTGGCAGGGCCTCCAGGCTTCTTAGGCCAAGGAATATACAGTCCCCTGCGGACTGGTTCTCTGCTGGGGGATGTGGAATCCTCTCAGCCTCAGACACCAAAGTCTGGTAAATTAAGTCCTCTTTCTGCCAAGACAGGCTCTCTTCGCCTCTTGTCTCTGGCTTGTGGCTCTCCTCCTGCCACACTTCCTCTTAGGTGCAGTGCAACTGTCTGTCCCTGTTCTGCTCTGGGACAAGTCTCAATGCTGAGACAGGCCATCCAGTTCTCTCTAACCCTGCCCCCAGCACCAGCTTTTATAGGGGCAGCCTGCTCCCCCTACTGGCCTGAGACAGGAGGCATTGCATGCTAATGTTCCCCTGACTAGAGAACCTCCCCCTTGCTCTCAGACACAGCTTTAATACATTTTGTGGCATCCAGGCCAGGGTGACACATTCCCCCCTAGTGAAATTTAGTACTCCGGGACTAAACAATAAACAAAGACAATAAAACATTAATAGACATTAATAGACAGACGACGCACAAATTGAGTTCTTAAGGTCACAGTGTGGCCTGTGACCGGGTGTCCATATCACCAATACAACGGGGAGCCTTAACCAGGTGGGGGTCTGTCCTACCCCAAGTCCTTCACAGTCTTAGTTCATTCCTTGGTTAGGCTCCGAACGCAGTCCATACCAGGTCCCGGTTATAAAAAGTCCATAACCTGTGAGTCCTTACAGTAACTGCAAGAAACTGAAACACGGAATTACCAAACATGCATGTAACTTTGCAAACAATTCAACATTTGGCAACAAGGTTATTTACAATTTTAGTGCGCTCTATATTCTCCAGCGAGCGGGTATCAGCCCCTTTGTGCTCCTGGTTGACCTACGTAGCCCACTGTCTGGTGGTGGACCAACCTGGCTTTCCCCACTAGCGTTAGGGGTACAGCTATCAGCTGGGTGTACAGGTAGGGAAGGCAGCTGTCTGTGGGTCCTTTGGCTTACCGCAGGCATGGCAGGCTCACTGTCAGCAGAGGGTTGACTCTCCTGGGCTGCTGGTACAGGCTCTTCTGCCTCTGGAACCGCTTGCTCCTCTTCACCTTCCGGCTCTGGTGTTGGTTGTTGCTGTGCCGGTTGCAGGAAATGCAGGACGGGTACCACTATGGCATCATTTATGCGAGTCCAGGACTGAGGGAACTCTCCGAGAACGGTGCTGATCATTTCTTCCTTGTCCTCTGCGGGTTCAAGGTCACTCTGATCCTCTTCTGCACTACGGAGTTGCTCGGGGCATCTTTTGAGATGGTCTCTGGAGACGGTACTAGTGGTTTCTCCTCCGTCCTTGGTGATCACGCACACCTTCGGGTTGTCGTGATCAGACTGCAGTACGGTGTAGGGTTCCCTTTCCCACTGGTCGTCCAACTTGTGAAGCCTTCTTTTTCGCTTTAGGACTTGCTCACCAGGTTCTAGGGGACCAGCAGGGGCGTGTTGGTTGAAGAGTTTTTCTTGCCTCTCTCTCACCTGGGCCAGGCTCTTCTCCACAGTCTACTGCACCTTCTTGTACTGCAGTTGCCTTTCCGTATCCCAGTCCGCATCCGGGGAGGTGTCCTCAGGCGTTAGGACTCCCATCTCCAGGTCTATAGGCAGCTTACCCGGTCTGGGTCGCATCAGGTAAGCCGGGGTGCAGTTGGTAGCATTCACCGGGATATGATTGTATAAGTCTATCAGGTCCGGCAGTTTTTCTGGCCACAGGCTGCGCTCCTCCAGGGGCAACGTCTTCAGGAGATCAATGACTATATTGTTCATCTTCTCACACATCCCGTTGGTTTGTGGGTGGTAAGGCGTTGTCCGAATCTTCTTACAGTCATAGAGGTTGCCGAACTCCTGGAAGATTTCAGCCTCGAACGCTGGACCCTGGTCTGTCAGGACCTGTTCCGGATACCCGTGTGGACGGCAGAAATATTGCTGGAAGGCTCTGGCCGCTGTTTGGGCTGTCAAGTCTTTTACTGGGACCACCACTAGAAAACGGGAATAGTGGTCCACGATTGTCAGGGCATAGATGTATCCTGACCGGCTGGGAGCCAATTTGACATGGTCCAGAGCTACCAGCTCAAGAGGCTGCGTGGTGACGATGGGCCTCAAGGGTGTCTTCTGGCTGGTGCGGTCCTTCCTCCTTAGGTGACAAGGGCCACAGTCTCTGCACCATTTTTCTACAGCTCCTCTCATGCCGACCCAAAAGAACCTTCCTCTTAGTAGGAACTCCAGTTTCTTCCAACCGAACCGATGTGTCCCGCTCTGTCATGGTAAGCCCCCAGGACCATAGCTGCATCCCGCCTTGGGACCACGACTTGCCAGGTCAGCTCGTGCGTCCGGTGGTTGACAATCCTTCTGCACAACTTGCCTTCGTAGAGGAACAGCTTGCTCTTCTCTTTCCATAGCTGCTTGGCTTCCTCTGGAGCATCCGGATCTATGCGGGCATCTTCCTGGGTCAGCAGATCTTTCACCAGGCGGATGGCAGGGTCACTATCTTGGGTCTCGGCCCAGCTGTGTTGAGGTAGGGGATTTATCATCACGGTTGTTAGATCCTCCTCCTTCACGCGGTGGGAGTATTGAGCAGCTCCATACCGGTGAAACGCGGGGAGTTCTACCTCCTCCAGCTCTTCTGGGTCTTCGTCACCTTCAGATAAGTGAGGCATCCTCGATAGGGCGTCAGCGTTGGCATTGGTTTTGCCGGCCCGGTACTTGATCAGTCATAGTTGGAGAGACGGGCCATCCACCGCTGTTCTAGGGCACCCAGTCTTGCATTGTCCAGGTGTGTCAACGGGTTGTTGTCCGTGTACACGGTGAACTTTGCGGAGGCCAGGTAATGCTTGAAGCGTTCCGTCACGGCCCACACCACCGCCAAGAATTCTAGCTTGAAGGAGCTGTAATTCTCCGGGTTCCTCTTGGTGGGTCTCAGCTTCCGGCTGGCGTACGCGATCACCCTTTCTCTGCCCTGTTGGTTTTGGAACAGTACGGCTCCCAGTCCCACATTACTGGCATCTGTGTGGAGAATGAAAGGCTGGCCATAATCAGGGTAGGCCAGGATCTCGTCCCCTGTGAGGGCCATCTTTAGCTGGCGGAAGGACTCCTCTTCCGGTTTATCCCACTTGAAGGGCGGCTTTTGGCTCCTGGACTTAGACTGTCCGATCAGGAGGTCCTGCATAGGAGCTGCCATCTTAGTGAACCTGGGGATGAACCTTCGGTAGTAGCCTACCAACCCGAGAAACTGTCTCACCTCTTTGATGTTCGAGGGGCTTGGCCAGCTCTTGATTGCCGTGACCTTGTCAGGGTCGGGGGCCACTCCTTCCGCGCTTACCACGTGCCCTAGGTACTGGTCCTTTGGTTTCAGCAGGTGACACTTCGATGGTTTCACCTTCAGGCCATAGCCTGCCAGGGCTTCGAACACCTCGGCCAGGTGCTTTAGGTGGTCCTCGTAGGTCTTCGAATAGACGATCACGTCGTCCAGGTAAAGGAGGACCGTCTCGAAGTTTCGGTGCCCTAGACATCATTCCATCAGCCTCTGGAAGGTCCCTGGTGCGTTGCAGAGCCCGAAGGGCATACAGTTGAACTCACTCAGTCCCATCGGGGTGGTGAAGGCAGTCTTCTCCTTGTCAGCCTCTGCCACAGGAACCTGCCAGTACCCGCTAGTAAGGTCCAAAGTAGAAAAGAAGTTAGCAGATTTTAGTGCGGCTAAAGACTCCTCTATTCTAGGCAGCGGATATGCGTCTTTGTGGGTGATACGGTTGATTTGTCTATAGTCCACGCACATTCTCATGGTGCCGTCTTTCTTTTTGACCAGAACCAAGGGGGCTGCCCAGGGGCTACAGCTGTCTCTAATAACCCCAGCTTCTTTCATCTCTCTTAGCATGCCCTTTGCGTTCTGATAATGTGCAGGGGGTACAGGTCTGTGCCTCTCTTTTATTGGTGGGTGGCTCCCTGTGGGGATGTGGTGTTCTATCCCTTTTACTCTGCCGAAGTCTAGCGGGTGCTTACTAAAGACTCTCTCGTACTCCTGTACCACCCGGTAGACTCCTTGTTTTTGGTGCAGGGGAGTGGAGTCAGCACCCACATGGAGTTTCTGGCACCAGTCCTCCTTTTGTTTCTGGGAGCCATTACCCTCCGCCTGAGGAGATGGAGGCAAGGGTTCCACGGCCCTGATAGCTTTGTGTTCGACAACAAACAGTTTGGCGAGTGTAGCGTACCTGGGTAAGTGTACTTCCCTCTCCCCAATGTTGAGGATGCGGACGGGCACCCTCCCATGACGGACATCAACCACCCCCCGGGCTGTCAAAATGGTGGGCCTGCTGTCTGAGTACACGGGTTCTACCATGGCTTGGTAGTCTCTACCTCTCAACCCGATTGCAGTCCGACACCAGATCATCATTTCACTTTTGGGAGGCATGGAAATGGGGAATGGGTCACTCAGTCTTACGCTACCGATCTCACCACCAGACAGTTCTACCTGCTGCCGTCTCATCAGGGCTTTTATCTCCTTGTTGAGGACTCTCTGTTGGCTGGAACTAGCATTCACCGCCACCTGTTGTAGAATTACAATTACCTCTGAAAGACAATTTTCAATTACGTTAGTACCCACAGTTATTTTAGGGTGACTTTCACGACGGTCAATGTCCACAATAATCACCCCCTGTGCCGGCAGTTCAACTTTACCAATTTTAATGGTCATCTCCTTGAACCCCATCTGCGGCACGGGTAAGCCATTACTGGCGATGATGCTCAAGTTATTGTCTGGATACCGTGTGATATCAGCATCAGTCCAATACTGCTTAAAAAGTACATAAGGGATAGTGGTTACTTGTGACCTATTATCCAGCAAGGCGCTCATGGGGATACCGTCCAGCACCATGGGTAAAACCGGGCGCCCCCCAACGTACTTATTACGCCAATTGTAAGGGCCTGGTGATCTTATGCCTGGGGGTTGGCCCTTTGCCCCAGGTTGGACCCTTTTAAATTACAGTACCTGGAAATGTGTCCGGGCTGGTTGCATCGACGGCAAATGGGCTGTCCATCCTCTGCGTAGCGGTCTGTGGGCCTCCCTCGGAACGACGGGATCCTCCTCTGTCGACGCCACGGGACATCCTCCGGACTTGAAGCCAGCTCGATGGGTCTTGACGGGTCCACTTGCAACGCCTGGACGGTCCTGGTCAACGCCGCGACGCTCCTGGTCAGCTCCTGGACTTGGTGGTGCAGGTCTTTCGACGGGGCTTGGTTCAGGGCCTGTGCATCAGCCCCCACGGGATCCATAGAGGAGGGCGCCGCCTCCTGGTGGTTGGTGAGAGCAGGGCGCCGGGGGTTTATAGCGCCACTGGTTGCAGATTCACGGAGCACCCTTATGGCCCTGTCCTTAAATTGGGCAAAGGTTAGGTCGGGGTTCTGAAAGAACATGAGACGCAGTTGGGCCCTGTGGGCGCTAGACAGCAGACCTTCTATGAATTGTTCTGTTAGCAGCTTATCCGTTTCCTGCACACTGCCAGGGTCAGTTTGTTGAATAGCCCTCAAGGCTTCCTGCAGATTTAGGGCATAGTCTCTGATGCTGTCCTGTGCCCGCTGCTTACATCCATAGAACCTCATTTTAATCTCAGCGGAGGTACGTGTGTCAAAGGTACCCCGCAGCCGGGCCAGAATACCCTTCACAGTCCTTTTATCCTCAGTGGGCCATGATTTTACCTCCCTTTGGGCTGCGCCAGTTAACTGCCCTGTCAATATGCTGACCTTCTGTTCCTCTGTCAGGGGGTAAACGTGGAACAAACTGTATAGCCTTTCCTTGAAGTCAGTTAGGGCATGGGGCTCCCCTGAGTATTTGGGCAGCCAGGCCGCTCCAGGGATGTAGGGCAGGGAAAAGGGCATCACCGCTGCTGCAGCTGCGTTGATGGTAGTGGGCGCCTCTGTGTCCGACATCTTCCTCCCCCCTAGTTAAGCGTGGCCTACCTTCCGACGATCCTCTTCTGTAGGCCGCGGCTCCGCTGCTGCTGCTCTGGACGAGGACCTTGCGTCGCGTGCTGATGACGTCAGCGTCGCTCTCTCTCCCTTCCAGGACCTTGCGCAGCGTCGGTGCGTGGGGCGGAGCTTCGGATCTCGCGCGGTTTTGAAGTCCACGCCCCTCTTCTTCCCGCGCGGCGTCCTGAAGATGGCGTCCGATGGCGAGAAACAGCTGCGGATGGCGGGAAGACGGCAGAAGACGGCGGGAAACAGTCCAAGATGGCGTCTGATTCGGGAATCGGCTCCGGATGGCGGGAAACGACTCCGGACGGCGGGAAACTTCGCCACAGGTAAGTTACAAAAGTCTTTTTCGGGCACGCAGTACCCGGCGGTTGCGGGCATGAAATCCTGCCGACTACGCCAAAGCTGACTCGCCCCTTGGGCCGTGGGGCACTCGGATCCGGGCAGTCTGGGAACGATGGGAGTAGTAGTGGCAACCCGGTTCCGTGGCTCAGGGTGGTCAGGCCAGTGGTAGTCCGTTATGTGCTATTGATTATGTCCGACTACGCCACCCGTGGATTGCGGTTATTAGGAACCGCCGCTGCATGCCGACCGCTGGGGCTGATGAGGTGTGCAGCTAGGGTAGTGTGACTCCCCACGGGAAGAGTGCGGCCCCAGGGCAGTATAGTGGATGGTGGGAGTGATGGTGGTGAGAGTCCCAGTGCTGATAGTGCTGGAGAAGCAAGGAGCACACAGACAACAGGTTGCAGTCCAGGGTCTTTACTAGAACAGGTAAATTGACCCATAAACAGTCCCGGCTAGGAGGGGGACCTGGATGTCTGAGAGCAACGGGGAAATTGGCCCTGGTCAGGGTAAGGGTGTAGGCCTACCGTGCTTTCTGCGCTCCTTCTGGCTATCTCCTCCTGATAGGGTAACAGCCCACGTTTCCAAGCTTTCTGTGTATTCTCGCCTGTATGGCCTGCGACGTGGGTTCCTTTCTGCTCCCAGCCTTGTACGGCTTTACTGGTCCCTTCTGTTGTGGCAGGGCCTCCAGGCTTCTTAGGCCAAGGAATATACAGTCCCCTGCGGACTGGTTCTCTGCTGGGGGATGTGGAATCCTCTCAGCCTCAGACACCAAAGTCTGGTAAATTAAGTCCTCTTTCTGCCAAGACAGGCTCTCTTCGCCTCTTGTCTCTGGCTTGTGGCTCTCCTCCTGCCACACTTCCTCTTAGGTGCAGTGCAACTGTCTGTCCCTGTTCTGCTCTGGGACAAGTCTCAATGCTGAGACAGGCCATCCAGTTCTCTCTAACCCTGCCCCCAGCACCAGTTTTTATAGGGGCAGCCTGCTCCCCCTACTGGCCTGAGACAGGAGGCATTGCATGCTAATGTTCCCCTGACTAGAGAACCTCCCCCTTGCTCTCAGACACAGCTTTAATACATTTTGTGGCATCCAGGCCAGGGTGACACAGATGGAGCGAGACATGATGTCCCAGATGTGCTCAATCGGATTCAGGTCTGGGGAACAGGCGGGCCAGTCCATAGCTTCAATGCCTTCACCTTGCAGAAACTGCTGACACACTCCAGCCACATGAGGTCTGGCAATGTCCTGCATACTGCATAAGGGGCATAATGGGGGCATTACACTGTGTGGGGGCATAATACATACTACATAAGGGGCATAATGGGGGCATTAAACTTTTTGGGGCATCATACATGCTGCATAAGGGGCATAATGGGGGCAATACACTGTGTGGGGGCATCATACATACTGCATAAGGGGCATAATGGGGGCATTACATTGTGTGGTAGCATCATACATCTTGTATAAGGGGCATAATGGGGGCATTACACTGTGTGGGAGCATCATACATACTGCATGAGGGGCATAATGGTGGCATACACTGTGTGGTGCATCATACATACTGTATAAGGGGCATAATGGGGGCATTACACTGTGTGGGGCATCATATATACTGTATAAGGGGCATAATGGGGCATTACACTGTGTGGGGGCATCATACATACTGCATAAGGGGCATAATGGGGGCATTACACTGTGTGGGGGCATCATACATACTGCATAAGGAGCATAATGGGGGCATTACACTGTGTGGTGGCATCATGTATACTGCATAAGGGGCATAATGGGGGCATTACACTGTGTGGGGGCATCATACATCCTGCATAAGGGGCATAATGGGGGCATTACACTGTGTGGGGGGCATCATACATCCTGCATAAGGGGCATAACACTGTGTGGGGGCATCATACATCCTGCATAAGGGGCATAATGGGGGCATTACACTGTGTGGGGGGCATCATACATACTGCATAAGGGGCATAATGGGGGCATTACACTGTGTGGGGGCATCATACATCCTGCATAAGGGGCATAATGGGGGCATTACACTGTGTGGGGGCATCATACATACTGCATAAGGGGTATAATGGGGGCATTACACTGGGGGGGGCATCATGCATCCTACATAAGGGGCATAATGGGGGCATTACACTGTGTGGGGGCATCATACATTCTGTATAAGGGGCATAATGGGGGCATTACACTGTGGGGCCAGTAAAGGGGCCCTTTACTATGAGAACAATACGTTTCCTCCCTTCCTGTCTCCATAGTTGGGTCGTATGTATCTATTACAGGAAACAGAACAAAAACCTTATGATTCTTATAAAGGGGCAACACAAGACCCCAAAAGAGTCTCTGTGCTCAAGGGGTTAATGCCCCCTGCGCCCAGTAATGGGGGATCCCCACATACCTCCACCTGCAGAGCCGCCACCACATATATGGCTGCTCTGTGCGCACAGGAGCTGTGATGAGGTCACAGGAGGGGAAGAGTCAGGGGTCACATGATCAGGGGCCTCAGTGGATGTGTGACACCCCAGGGATCTGGTTGCCACAGTGATAGAGATATTATGTCTGAGAGCAGGTGGGAGGTCCTTTGGTCAGGGATCCTGTGCATGCCACACCTCCTGCCCAGTCTTGGGAGGGGAAGGACTTCCCCTATATAAACCTGGGGCTGAGGCAGGGTAGGGAGTTCTGAGAGGAGAAGACAGGGAGCAGAGCTGCTCTATGGGCTCTGCTCCACAGGCAGGCCCTGTCCAGGGGCCTGAGCCTGGAGTCAAGGAGAGTAGAGACAAGAAACAGTCATATGAAGAAACAGCAGAAGCTCAGTGGGAGCAATACTAATACGAGTCAGGGGCTGGCAGCTGCAGAGCTCGCCCTGACTGAGAAGCTTTCTTACCGGACCCGGCGTCCGAGGCTGTGGGGACTAACTCTTACCCAGCAGCAGAAGCCGACCGGCAGGGGATTTCAGGTCCTCAGGCCCAGAAACCCGAAGGCACGGTCACACGCGTGGGACCAGCACCGCCATCGTGGAGCGGAAGCCATTAGAAGGCCCCGAGTCACCGGCCATACGGGTGAGCACCACACGGTACACTCAGGGACGTGGGCTACTTATATCCGCTTCTAGCAAGGTAGCCAGAAGAGTACAGTCAGTTTGGGAGGCCTACAACTCCGCCTGGCCAGGGGAGATCCCATCTGCTCAAGGACTGACCAGGCCCCGTTCGCTAGCAAGTACTCCGGGAGGGTCTATCGTTGTTACCAGTAAAGACCCTGAATTACACCGCACCGTCTCTGAGTGGTTCCTGCTACCCCCATTTTCCACGTCGGCTGCCCTGAGGCCATACCCCTCCCGTTGGGGGTTATACTATCACGCTGCACAATTCTACACCGGCCTCAGCGGTCTGCCCTGCAGCGGCAGCTCCATAGCTGCAAATCAACGGGTGGCGTAGTCGACACTCAAATAACATCTATCAAGACTGCCACACACTGAGTTGACTCCCTGGGCACGGACCGGGTCCCCGCCACTCGGAGACTACAACCCTCATCTGATCCGGTTCCGGGTAAGCCCCGTGTGCGAGACGCTGCGCGACACAGCAGGCCCAGGGGCGCGTCAGATGCAGGACTCTGCTGTGCTGGTTGTCATGGTGCTGGATGAGCTGAAGTTTATGTGTGGGGTCAGGAGTAGTGTTGAGCGATACCTTCCGATATCGGGAAATATCGTATCAGATTGGATAGGACCGATACCCAAAAGTATCGGATATCGCCGATTCCGATACCGGAAACCAATGCAAGTCAATGGGACACTAATATCGGAAAGCCATCCCAGCGTGAGAGAATTCTCCTGATTGTTTAAAAGCCGGCGGGCGGTAAAAAGCCGCCGGCTTTTAAACAATCACACAGCCCCATACTGCTTCCCCGCAGCCTCCCACCCCGATCCTGCGCTCCCCCCGCCACCTCCCATCCCGATCGTAAGTTAGGACCGGGCGGGGAGCGCAGCACCAAGGAGCAGGGAGCGAAGGACCCGGGCGGGGAAGCCGGCAGTGAAAAGACTACACCGCCGGCTTTCCCGTTCTGTGCTGCGCTCTCCCGCCGGTTATTTCAAATGAACAGCTGAGGTATCAGGTGATGCTGATCAGCTGTTCATTTGAAGTAGCCGCGGTGCCCTCAGAGGGTTCATGTGAGTTCATGCTTCACTGCATGAACTCACATGAACTTTCCCACGGCCGCACAGGTCAGCCTCACCTCCCAGACCATCAGACCCATCATGATTGGTGTGTGCGCAGGTGTCTGTGCGATGTGTGCGGGTGTGTGCGCGATGTCTGCGGGTGTCTGCGTGCAGGCAGACATAGGCTAATGTGACACTACTACTCCCATCGGCCTATGTCTGTCCCCTGTCCACTTGTGCCAGCAGGATCAGCTCGATGGGAGCAGTAGCTATTTTAGCTGCCCCATATGTTATTTTTGCCCCTATACATCTTTTATGTTTTTAGGCCCCCCATATATTTTTTTTGTTTTTGGTCCCCAATAAATTTTAAATACATTTTTCATTGGTGGCCAGTGGTTACCTAAAATAAATTAGTTCATACATTACCTGTCCCCGCCGATCGCCACCTAAAATAAAGTAAAAAATAAAAAACTACACCTATACTCACCTAGACACCTAATTCCCCGAAGCCATCGATCTCCTGTAATAAAATATAAAATAATAAACCACAACCTTATCCTTACCCCTCGTAGTAGTCCACGAGTGTCCCACGAAGATCTCCAGTTTAGAGCAGCCACATAAAATGTGACCGCTCTAAACCACTGCCGCCGCTAGAATGACGGGGCCGTAAAGCAGCCCCATCATTGCATAAACCGGTGTCTAGGTGAGTATAGGTGTAGTTTTTTATTTTTTACTTTATTTTAGGTGGCGATCAGGTAATGTATGAACTAATTTATTTTAGGTAACCACTGGCCACCAATGAAAAATGTATTTAAAATTTATTGGGGACCAAAAACAAAAAAAAATATATGGGGGGCCTAAAAACATAAAAGATGTATAGGGGCAAAAATAACATATGGGGCAGTTTAAATAGCAGGATCAGGCTGATGGGAACTACTGCTCCCATCGAGCTGATCCTGCTGGCACGAGTGGACGGGGGACAGACAAAGGCCGATGTGAGTAGTAGTGTCACATCGGCCTATGTCTGCCTGCACGCAGACACCCGCAGACATCGCGCACACACCCGCACACATCGCACAGACACCCGCGCACACTCCAATCATGATGGGTCTGATGGTCTGGGAGGTGAGGCTGACCTGTGCGGCCGTGGGAAAGTTCATGTGAGTTCATGCAGTGAAGCATGAACTCACATGAACCCTCTGAGGGCACCGCAGCTACTTCAAATGAACAGCTGATCAGCATCACCTGATACCTCAGCTGTTCATTTGAAATAACCGGCGGGAGAGCGCAGCACAAAACGGGAAAGCCGGCGGTGAAGTCTTTTCCCTGCCGGCTTCCCCGCCTGGGTCCTTCGCTCCCTGCTCCTTGGTGCTGCGCTCCCCGCCCGGTCCTAACTTACGATCGGGATGTGAGGTGGCGGGGGGAGCGCAGGATCGGGGTGGGAGGCTGCGGGGAAGCAGTATGGGGCTGTGTGATTGTTTAAAAGCCGGCGGCTTTTTACCGCCTGCCGGCTTTTAAACAATCAGGAGAATTCTCTCATGCTGGGATGGCATTCCGATATTAGCGTCCCATTGACTTGCATTGGTTTCCGGTATCGGAATCGGCGATATCCGATACTTTTTGGGTATCGGTCCGATCCAATCCGATCCGATATTTCCCGATATCGGAAGGTATCGCTCAAAATTAAGTAATACATAAGAATAATATGTACTATGTCTGACCACTACAAACACTCATCTGAACTGGTCCAAGTGCTGTCAGGTTTTTTCACGGGCAGCACTTAGACAATACGGTCGTGTGAATATAGGCTTATGATGCATCTGGTAATAAACATGTTAAGGATGGGCTGCTACTCATGGGCCACTGCTGTGTGCTTGCCCCCCAGGCTAAAATGTGCCAGCCAGCCCCTGCTGCACCGGGTGCCAGAAAACCTAGATACACCTTTGGAATAGGTATCCTGCAAAGTAAGGATGGGGTTTGGTGTTTTTAAATGATTTTATTGACTCTGTGCATTTATATTTTGTATCAATAATATGATATGGTTATATATATCTTCTGGATATCAGGAGGGCTTATCCCTGTGCCTTGACTCTCTCCTTCTCCTTCGATGTCCTGTATAGGCCAAAAAAAACTACGCGTTTCGAGGACTCACAGTTCCTCTTCGTCAGCTTCTCGCTGGTAGTCAAACTGGTAACCTAATAAAGTCCAAACGCCCCCCACAAAGATAATACAACCAAAGAAATGGAGGAAGATCCAATACTAACAAGACGGTGCAAAAGGACATATGGAGGTGCAATAGAACTAAGATAGAATTCCAATAAGAATAGACTGTGTGTGAAAAAAATAATAATAAAAAAGACTTTGTTCAAACTTTCACAATTAGTTAAAAATGAATAAAAATTATATACTTATATTTCTGATGGCTATAAAAAACAGTCTGTTAATCAGTGTATATTACCAGGATAGTATAAATTCGGCACTTAGTACCATCCAGAGATAAAAAGGAAAAAATGAAGGAGAAAAATAAAAACATTATATTGTATCTCCAATAGGGGTATCAATGTATAGAAACAAATACATATATAAAATAGGTGGATTCAAAGGAATATATCCAAAAGACATATTATATTGATAAAATATAAGGAGGTTCATAAAAGTGCAATGTAAATGTTCAATTGGTACTGGGATAAAAAATACATACAGTATATACCGCTGCGAGTTGAAGGCATACAGCTGACTCGTGATTAAGGCCCTTCAGAGCCAAGCTATTTAATGTGAAGATCCATTTGGATTCCATCCGCGACATTAATCTCAGGTAATCACCTCCCCTCCATTTTCTGGGGACTAATCGGATCCCACAAAACTTAGTGTCCTTATAAGATTGGTTGTGGAACTTCCGGTAGTGCCGGGACAGTGGATGCCCTTCAAAACCTTCATTCATGTTGATAAAGTGTTCCTTCAGCCTTTTGATAACTTGCGCTTTGTACAGACATCTCCTCCTGCCAAGGCATAAAAAGGGCGTGGCTTGGGGTGTGGATAGGGGCGTGGTCAGACTACGCGTGCCGCATGGTTTCGCCCTCTTTCTAGTCCTCATAGGTTGGCGGTATGCTTGTACTGAGGAGATCTGGGATATCAGTGATTAGGTCCCATATTGTGCACTGTAAGGTCTGGAAAAGCTCCTTCTATCCGTCTCTGTAGCACCAGAGGAAGAACAGAGGGGAAAAGACAGGATTTTCTACATGTCGCGTTATGTAGATGTTCTGCAGATTTATCACAACCGTCCACAAGAAGAAACTGCCATCACAGAGCCGCCTTTAGCTGTTGGAAAAGTTTAAACTTAGTTTTGAATAGTTGCTATAGCCAACAAGGACTTTCTATTTATGCTGGGTCACATGATGCTGGTGCTGGGTGATGTCATGTGACGGAATGTTGTGGGTGATGATGTCACAGAGGGCGTTGTGATGTCACCCTTGGGGTATATAAGGGGGCTCCATCCACCTGGAGCTCATATCTCATTGGCCATATCTTGGTGCTGAGATACCCCCTGGAGACAATGAGGATCGCCATATTGTTTCTGTGCTGTACCCTGTTCTACCCTGTGAATTACCATAGGCTGCCGGTGAGTACCTGTCTATTATTACATATGGAGGACGTTTAGAATCAGCTGCGGCAAGGGAAGGGGATGGGGAGGGGGGTCCTGTAAGAATTTACCTGCGGGAATAAGAGGTTATGGCAGGGAAAGGAGCTTAGGAAGTGACAGTCAGAGGGGATATAAGTGTGGGGTGACCCCTCTGACTCCCACATTCCTGCCTTGTCCTTGTAGTGATTAATGACTTTGGTGTTGTCCCTTATATATCACTTTGCAGTCACCAGTGATCGCTCCGCACTGTGATCCTAAACTACAGTCTCATTTACCTTTTTGCAAACGCCCAGAAGGGGAGGAGTGACATCACACCCATGTGAGCAGATCCCGCCCACTTTTACTGCAGTCGTAATGCGAGCTAGCTGTATTCTGTTTTCATGGAAATATCAGCAGCTGCTCCCCCTAGTGTTTACAAGATGAAAACATCAAAAGAGTTAAAATATTTTTTTCAGATTTTATACCATTAAAACCTTTTTAAATATATATGTGTATTTATATATAAATATAAATACTTTACAATTTTACAATTGTAAAAAAATTGCTGACACTTTCCCTTTAAAAGATCTAAAGACGTTCTGCTTCATGTGCCATTGTGACCAATCACAGCACAGATTATATTTTTTAAACTTTTCTTGAAAAACTGAAGCTGCTCCGTGATTGGAAATCATGTGGAAGGGTTCTCTTTTAGACATTTAGTTAGGTCCAAAGTATCAGTGACATGATGGATAGAACTGTGCAATGATGTCACAGAGGGCTTTGTGATGTCACCCCTGGGTATATTAGAAGCCTCGGCCCATCTGCAGCTTGTATCTCATTGACCATACCTTGGTGCTGAGAGACCTCTGGAGATGATGAGTATCATCCTATCATTTCTGTGCTTTACGTTGCTCTACCCCCCACATTACAGTACACTGAGGGCGAGTATGTTCTCATCAATATGGAGGTCACAAGGATCAGCTAATGAGAATATCGCCTCTTGCAGGACTTCTCATACTGGACACGTGACCGTCCGTCATATGAAAGTCCAACTGTAAATAATATTCCATGGACCCTGGAGGTGAATCCCAAACTTCTTCCTGATCTTCTCAATGGGATATTTCTGAAAGTTGCTTGATAATGTATCCATCACTGTATAATAACAAGGGCTCTCTGTTTGACTGGATTGGGTATAAATATACAGGACTTTATTATGTTTTTTTTCTTTATTATAGGATGACCCACTACCCGTGGATCTCAGAAGAAGCACCTATCAAGCTTCCATCAATCTTCCTCTTTGGCTCTTCCGTGACGCAGTTTTTGTTGCGGTGATGACACTACTGACAATACTAGAGTATTTGGCCTTAAGTCTTGTCCTGAGCAAGTGGGCAATGTCTGAACCTGGTGAAACAATCAGAAAACTCCTGAGAACAAAACCATTCTGAAGGAACAAAGTGCTTGTAAGGAGCCGATTTGCATCCCTCAGATTCAGAAGCAAGACTCCAGGAGAACACCTGTCCTGCCCAATGGCAAATGTTCTACTCCATCCATGGCTCCTGCACCGCAGGATGCGAAAAAGGTTCCTAGTTGCAACTATAAAGTGGCGTTCAGTGATATTGTCTGGGTCAGAATGATCCCTCACAACAATATAGGAAGAAGAGCTCGAAGTTCAACGGAGCTTAAAGAGAGGTTACTGATTTTTCAGAGAAGCCAACAACCCAGAATTCCAGAGCCAAGAGCACCAGAACCTAGAACACCAGAACCTACCATGTCAGAACCTAGTATGTCAGAACCTAGAATGCCAGAGCCTGAAATGCCTACAACACCTCAACCCAAAATCAAGAGGAGAAGATGTTTCCTTAGATGTCTTAGAGGCGAGGAAGATTGAGAAGGCAACTGCTTGAACTTTCCCATTGCTCGTGTTTTCATCACAGGTTAGTCCTATACATGCTGTCTGATGGGCACCATCTTACTACATACAATGCAGCATTGCACCTGAAATCGCATGGATATTTTGTCACACACTTGCACTTTAGCACCTTATCATATGGCGCATATATCTATGAACGCTTTGCTAAGTATCACTGTCTAGTATGTGCTTCTGATGAACCTATTTTAGGAAAACGTGTCGAGGTTTGGCATACTATGTACTTGAGTTTGGCGTACTATGTGCTTGTTGGTAAATTCTATTGCCATCTATAATCTACTAGATATTATAATGTCTCTGGTGGGATGCCCCATGCCGAATTGTTGATAACTGACTATGAGCATTGTCCTCTATTTCTTATCTACTATGGTTACAGGTTGATGTGAAGAGAGCTGTGCCATTGGTAGCGATTTTTCTACTGATTTGTCAGTTATATTTATGTTAGTTTAGCAAATTTCTGCTTGTAGGGTCTAATGTTTTACCATAGTGTATGTTCTGTGAGCTAAATTGTCATACTTATGCACTAGATAGATTATAAATTGTGATGCTTATGTACAAGATAGATTATTAGTTTAATCGGTGATTTTTTAAATATTTTTTAGCATCAGGAGACTCAAGAATCGCATCTTACAGAAGACAAGAAGCCTAAATGCCGAAGGGTGATGACCTGTTGATGGCCCACAGCTGGAGGGTCATTACCTCTTGATGGCACAAAACTGGACAGAAGATAAAAACATTTGATGGCACACAGCCGGAGGGTGATGATCTATTGATGGCCATAGCCAGAGGGTCATTACCTGTTGATGGCACACAGCCGGAGGGTGATGACCTATTGATGACCATAGCCAGAGGGTCATTACCTGTTGATGGCACACAGCTGGAGGATGATGACCTATTGATGGCCATAGCCAGAGGGTCATTACCTGTTGATGGCACACAGCCGGACAGAGGATAATTACCTGTTGATGGCACACAGACGGATGGTCATTACCTGTTCATGGCGCACTGCCGGATGGTCATTACCTATTGATGGCACACAGCCGGAGGGTGATGACCAATTGATGGCCATAGCCAGAGGGTCATTACCTGTTGATGGTGCACTGCCGGATGGTCATTACCTGTTGATGGCACACAGCCGGATGGTCATTACCTGTTCATGGCACACTGCCGGATGGTCATTACCTGTTGATGGAACACAGCCGGAGGGTGATGACCTATTGATGGCCATAGCCAGAGGGTCATTACCTGTTGATGGCGCACTGCCGGATGGTCATTACCTGTTGATTGCACACAGCTGGAGGGTGATGACCAGTTGATGTCGGACTGCCGGATGGTCATTACCTGTTGATGGCACACAGCCGGACAGAGGATCATTACCTGTTGATGGCACAAAGCCGGTCAGAGGATAAGATCTTTTGATTGCATACACCGGGTCCCTCCCTGATAACAGGGAACCCTGGGGAATACTCGTCATCTTGATCCCCCACTGACTAAATACTTGCTCCACCTCAGCCTACACCATCATGGAGGACACTTCCACCTGTGTCCACTGTAAGGTTCGACTTTCTTTTATCATTTCAGCAGATTAATAAACATCATAAAGCTGTAAAACTATCGAGTAATTTATTATAAATTATTATAAAGAAATATAAAGTATAATAGATAGCTATAGAGGGCACAGAAGACGACTAACTATAGTAAGCATGGTATCGCCTGATATATACTGTATATTCTAGATGGCGCTATTACACTAAATACATCACAACCTCCAGGGTGATATTACCGTACAATGTGAGATCACTAATAATGGCCACAGATTATGAGAAAATGACCAGCTCCATAGTCCTGGAGTTATTATAAATGTCTCTAGTGTGAGGCAGGGACTGGACGAGTGTTGGAGGGAGGTATATTCCCCCAGGACGTCCTTTATGTATCCATGCTGTAGAATCTGCCGTATACTTCTGTTCTAGCAGTCAGACATTTCACTCTGCAAATCACAGGCTCAACATTGTGTAAAACTACCACCGTATATAAGAGCACTCAGAATAAAAACTAGCGGCATGCCGTGCACTGCCCACGTCATGTGTACGGGATACAGGACCTGCAGGACCTGGTACGGCCATTATAGTTGATAGATTAATGATACCTGTGCAGATGAAGGGAAAAAAATATGTGCAACAGCAGGAGGAGAAAGTCTCAAAATGTAATTTGAAGAGTATAATAGAGAAATGGGAAACTTCTGGAGATGCAGATAAGTGGTACCAGGGCAAAACGTAAGTGCAGTCAGACAAGGGAAAAGTGCAAATGATCCAGCGTAAAGGTTTGTTTAGTAGAAAAAATATTAAAACTTAGCTTTTATTAGCCATATAAAACACTGCTCCACAAAGAATACAGCAAATGTGCAACTATCATAGCTTACAGACCTACACGTTTCAACAAATCATGTCTTAATTATGGCCCTACTACTAGAATGACAAAAAGGCATATATATATATATATATATATATATATATATATATATATATATATATCCACGTGCCTGTATGACCTCCCTACAACGCCTGGGCATGCTCCTGATGAGGTTGCGGATGGTCTCCTGTGGGATCTCCTCCCAGACCTGAACTAAAGCATCCGCCAACTCCTGGACAGTCTGTGGTGCAACGTGACGTTGGCGGATGGAGCGAGACATGATGTCCCAGATGTGCTCAATCGGATTCAGGTCTGGGGAACGGGCGGGCCAGTCCATAGCTTCAATGCCTCCATCTTGCAGGAACTGCTGACACACTCCAGCCACATGAGGTCTGCCATTGTCCAGCATTATGAGGAACCCAGGGCCAACCGCACCAGCATATGGTCTCACAAGGGGTCTGAGGATCTCATCTCGGTACCTAATGGAAGCCAGGCTACCTCTGGCGAGCACATGGAGGGCTGTGCGGCTCTCCAAAGAAATGCCACCCCACACCATTACTCACCCACTGCCAAACCGGTCATGCTGAAGGATGTCACTCTCCACGGCGTCTCCAGACTCTGTCACGTCTGTCACATGTGCTCAGTGTGAACCTGCTTTCATCTACGAAGAGCACAGGGCGCGAGTGGCAAGTTTGCCAATCCTGGTGTTCTGTGGCAAATGCCAAGCGTCCTGCATGGTGTTGGGCTGTGAGCACAACCCCTATCTGTGGACGTCGGGCCCTCATACCACCCTCATGGAGTCGGTATCTAACCGTTTGTGCAGACACATGCACATTTGTGGCCAGCTGGAGGTCATTTTGCAGGGCTCTGGCAGTGCTCCTCCTGTTCCTCCTTTCACAAAGGCGGAGGTAGCGGTCCTGCTGCTGGGTTGTTGCCCTCCTACGGCCCCCTCCACATCTCCTGGTGTACTGGCCTGTCTCCTGGTAGCGCCTCCCGCCTCTGGACACAGCCAACCTTCTTGCCACAGCTCGCATTGATGTGCCATCCTGGATGAGCTGCACTATCTGAGCAACTTCTGTGGGTTGTAGAGTCTGTCTCATGCTACCACGAGTGTGAAAGCACAACCAACATTCAAAAGTGACCAAAACATCAGCCAGAAAGCATTGGTACTGAGATGTGGTCTGTGGTCCCCACCTGCAGAACCACTCCTTTATTGAGGGTGTCTTGATAATTGCCAATAATTTCCATCTATCCTCTATTCCATTTGCACATCAGCATGTGAAATTGATTGTCAATCAGTGTTGCTTCCTAAGTGGACAGTTTGATTTCACAGAAGTTTGATTTACTTGGAGTTATATTCTGTTGTTTTAAGTGTTCCCTTTATTTTTGGAGCAGTTTATATAGATACATACAGTGAGTACGGAAAGTATTCAGACTCCTTTAAATTTTTCACTCTTTGTTTCATTGCAGCCATTTGATAAATTCTAAAAAGTTCATTTTTTTCTCATTAAAGTACACTCAGCACCCCATCTTGACTGAAAAAAACAGCAATATAGAATTTTTTTGCAAATTTATTAAAAAAGAAAAACTGAAATATCACATGGTCATAAGTATTCAGATCCTTTGCTCAGACACTCATATTTAAGTCACATGCTGTCCATTTCCTTGTGATCCTCCTTGAGATGGTTCTACTCCTTCAATGGAGTCCAAATGTGTTTAATTAAACTGATAGGACTTGATTTGGAAAGGCACACACCTGTCTATATAAGACCCCACAGCTCACACTACATGTCAGACCAAATGAGAATCATGAGCTCAAACGAACTGCCCAAGGAGCTCAGAGACCGAATTGTGGCAAGGCACAGATCTAGCCAAGGTTATAAAAGAATTTCTGCATTACCCAAGGTTCATAAGAGCACAGTGGCCTCCATAATCCTTAAATGGAAGAAGTTTGGGACCACCAGAAGTCTTCCTAGACCTGGCCGTCCAGCCAAACTGAGCAATCGTGGGAGAAGAGCCTTGGTGAGAGAGGTAAAGAAGAACCCCAAGATCACTGTGGCTGAGCTCCAGAGATGCAGTAGGGAGATGGGAGAAAGTTCCACATAGTCAACTATCACTGCAGCCCTTCCCCAGTTGGGCCTTTATGGCAGAGTGGCCAGATGGAAGCCTCTCCTCATATGAAAGCCCGCATAGAGTTTGCTCAAAAACACATGAAGGACTCCCAGACTATGAGAAATAAGATTCTCTGGTCTGATGAGACGAAGATAGAACTTTTTGGTGATAATTCTAAGTGGTATGTGTGGAGAAAACCAGGCACTGCTCATCACCTGCCTAATACAATCCCAACAGTGAAACATGGTGGTGGCAGTTGTTAGAACCCTCCTGTTAGTTTTTTCTATTTTGTGGTCATGTGACCTTCTGCCTATTTATTCCAGCTCCGCCCTTCAGGCTTTGCTGGACTTCAGTGTTACTTTGACTCTTAATCTAGCCAGGTGCTTTGTACCTACTGTATCTCTCTAGTTTGTTTGGTCCTTGGACCACTAAGTACTTTTGTCTGTTTGTCTTCTTCTGCTACTACTTCTGCCAGGAGGTGTCCAGTTTTGTCCCAGTCCTTAGTTCTTTTAGGGACCCCTCCCTTTAATCTATAGGTCTGTGTTCAGATTAGCCGCGGACATAGGCGGGTCTGTTTGCAAGGAACAGGTTGCCCGCTGCATCGTAAGGAATCAGCTTAGTCCTATTGTATGGACAGATTTCCTCTCTTTCCTTAGTTCTTGTAGCAGATCATAACAGCAGTATCATGCTATGGGTGTGTTTTTCAGCTGCAGGGACAGGACGACTGGTTGCAATTGAAGGAAACATGAATGCGGCCAAGTACAGAGATATCCTGGATGAAAACCTCTTCCAGAGTGCTCTGCACCTCAGACTTGGCCAAAGGTTCACCTTCCAACAAGACAATGACCCTAAGCACACAGCTAAAATAACAAAGGAGTGGCTTCAGAACAACTATGTGACCATTCTTGACTGGCCCAGCCAGAGCCCTGACCTAAACCCAATTGAGCATCTTTGGAGAGACCTGAAAATGGCTGTCCACCAACGTTTCCCATTCATCCTGACGGAACTGGAGAGGATCTGCAAGGAAGAATGGCAGAGGATCCCAAAATGCTGGTGTGAAAAACTTGTTGCATCATTTCCAAGAAGACTCATGGCTGTACTAGCCCAAAAGGGTGCTTCTACTCAATACTGAGCAAAGGGTCTGAATACTTATGCCCGTGTGATATTTCAGTTTTTCTTTTTTATTAAATTTTGCAAAAATTTCTTCATTTCTGTTTTCTTTCAGACAAGATGGGGTGCAGAGTGGACTTTAATGAGAAAAAAATGAACTTTTTAGAATTTACCAAATGGCTGCAATGAAACAAAGAGTGAAAAATGTAAAGGGGTCTGAATACTTTCCGTACCCAGTGTACATGCATGGAAATAAATGCAGAATTATATTTCTTAATACTGCAGTATCAGATCCTGTCTTGAATTTAACCCCTGTGGTATCCAATGTGAAAATCCACAGGGACTCCCCTGATGAATTACAATTGAGGAAATCATGAATTTTATATTCTCTATCATTACTTAAGGACATAAAACTATCTGTTTTAACCGCATGTAGACACGCTTTGCACCGATTGGCTCCACATCTGAAGAAACCTTTTGTG